>NC_056727.1:541104836-541397336 GCF_019279795.1 Protopterus annectens
GCATTTTCTGAAGGATATGAAATCTGAAACTGACATATATGTCATTATTTAGTGATGTAAATCTGCAAGACTTGTCAGAAAAGCACAAATTGTATGAGGAACAGAGCAAAAATTGAGACATTTTGGAAAATTTTGGACAGTTGAGTGATATGGTGTGTGTGCACGTGTGTATATACACATATATACCTATATAAAATATGTCTCTATATATTTATGTATCTATATCTGTATAGATACACACACACAGACATGTATATAATATATGTATGTATCTGTCTCTACACACAAACACACACACACGTGTGTGTATTGATTATTATGATACTTCTTCATTGTTGTTTGCATTTGTCAGAGCTGTTCACTGAAGGCCAAGCTTTGATTTTGGTATATGAAGAATTATATTTGCATTTGCTTTATAACAGCAGAACAAAATAATGTTATCAACAGAAAATTAATCCATAATATTTAAAATGGCTAAATAAGTGTACATGTGATGTTGTAGATAAAATATCTGACAAATTTTTTTAGCCTCCTGTTAACATACTAATAACTAATCTGTTTTTTAGTTATCAGAAGCACAGAATGCGGTGTGGGTTGTAGTCAGCAAACTTCACATGGAATACCTGCACTACATCACCTTGCAGAGTTCCTGCAGCACGATGTTCAACCTGTGAAGAGCTCCAACAAGCATCAAGTCACACCTGCATCACAGCATAACTGCAGAAAGTTCTGTGACTTTTGCACAAGTTTTGATCCACCGCAAAATCCAGTAGTACATCAGAAATCTTACACAGTGAAGAAACCGTACAAATGTCCTGAATGTAGTAAATGTTTCAAATATAGTGGTAATCTGACACGCCATCAGGCTAGTCACATGGAAGAAAAAGCATACAAATGCCCTGAATGCAGTAAGTGTTTTTCATATAAGAGTAAGCTGGAGTGTCATCAGGCCATTCACACTGGAGTAAAACCATATAAATGTCCTGAATGCAGTAAATGTTTTTCATGGAGCAGTAGTTTGATGAACCATCAGACCATTCACAAAAGGGAGAAACCATATAAATGCACTGACTGCAATAAATGTTTTTCACGTAATCAGGATAGGATGCGTCATCAGGTCATTCACACCAAGGTAAAACCATATAAATGCCTTTTATGCAATAAGTGCTTTTCATGGAGCACTAGTTTGATGCGCCATCAATCCATTCACACAGGGGAGAAGTCATATAAGTGTCTTGAATGCAATAAGTGTTTTTCACGTAGCAGTACACTGAAGTGCCATGAGGCCATTCACAAAGGGGAGAAACCATATACATGCACTGAATGCAATAAGTGCTTTTCACGTCGCAGCACATTGAAGTCCCACCAGGCCGTTCACAAAGGGGAGAAACCATATAAATGCACTGAATGCAATAAGTGTTTTTCACGTCGCAGTAATCTGAAGTCCCATCAGGCCATTCACAAAGGTGTGAAACCATATAAATGCACTGAATGCAATAAGTGTTTTTCACATAGCAGTACACTAAAGTGTCACAAAGCCATTCACACAGGGGCAAAACCATATAAATGTACTGAATGCAGCAAGTGTTTTTCACGTAGCAATTATCTGATAAAGCATCGGGCTGTTCATAGAGGGGTCCTAATGGAGTGATGGGGTCATACTGGAGAGAAGGGGTCCTAATAGAGAGATGAAAACTCACCAAGCAAAGGAGAGTAGTAATAGTGCTGGAAATGAATTCATCCTCAAGTCTTGGTGAGTACCTTCACAAGGTGGACTCTGTTTTTCACAAAATCTCACCAAGGCAACGCTGATATATAGACTGTATTTATATAGCATATATCATGGACAGAAGTAAGTTAAAAGCAAAAAAAGATAGCTGGGTGCACAAGACCCAGGACAAAAAAGTGCTCAGTCCTGGTATGCACACTGGTGCCAGAACTAGCAAAATGACAGTGTGGAATCCTCAAAATACAGAGACATTCCTACAATGGGGCCAGACCAGGCCCAGGGGGTGGATGGCCCCCCCTGTTGTAGAAGAAAGTAGCAGTCCACAAAAGTCACAAAAATTGATTTGCCAAAGAAGAGCCATAAAGACGACAGAGTGGACTATTGAGGATAAGAAAGAAATTATGTATTGTTACTATTATGCAAAATGCCCAGAATACCCAGACACAAGATATACAAAATGATTAAGAGAGAAATTAGAGGAAAGAAAAATACTTCCGCAGGAAAAACTGTCAGAAGCTTCAAATAAAAATCTGTGTTCATTAATACAACAGATTTTTGAAAAACAGTATATAGATCAAGAAACCTTGATATGTTTAGAAAAAGAAGCATCTGAGGAAGTGCGAAAATATAAACAAAATTTAGAACTATTTGAAAATTTTAAAAAAGAAATATGGACATGGGAAAGAAAGAGAGATTTGTTATGGTGCAATATTTATGTAAAGGAGAAAGATAAGTTAACTAATATAGAGAACGCAGCCCCAAAGATATTCAAAGACAAATATAGGCAAAGGCATCCAGAAATAGAAAATTTCACAATAAAAAAATTAATATCACAATGATGGAATGTAGAAAAGATGATTAGTAAAGCAGAAGTTAAAGAAATAGAAGTTGAAGTTCTGGAGTGCCTTGCAAAATGGAGGATTTAATGTAGAAGGTCTAAAACAGACTACATCACATCATCATAAAGTGAGTCCCCTGAATAAGGAAAAGCAAGAAGATTAGGAGACACATGAGGAAGAAATATGGACATGGGAAAGGAAAAGAGATGTAATATGGTGTAATATTTATACAAAGGAGAAAGCAAAACTAACCAATACAAAAAGAGCAGCACCAAAGATATTTGAAGAGAAATGCAGGCAAAGGAATCCGAATATGGAAAACGTTACAGTACAAAAAATAAGAAGACTAAGCGGAAAAGTAGCAAAAGAGATTAGTAATGGAGAAGTCAAAGAAATAGAAATTGAGGTTATGCAGCACCTGCAAAGAGAATGATTCAGTGTAGAAAATCCAATACAGATAGCACCACAACAGGATAAAGCAATGGATATCCAAATTAAGGGGAAACTGTTTATATGCGTACCCCGAACAGACACCACACTGGCTAATAACAGGCAAAACAATGCTCTTACTTAAGAGTGAACCTGCAAGCTACTCTAAAAATCATAGACCAATAACTTGCCTTCCGAAGACGTATAAACTATATATAGGAATTGACGCTGACAGAGTTTATAGTTATTCAGAAGAAAACTCAATTATGGCAGTAGAACAAAAGGGCAATAAAAGAAAGTCATATGGAACAAAGGATCATTTGTTGTTAAAGTTGTAGGGGAGAATTGTAAAAAGGGGAAGAATCTAAGTATGGCATGGATTGACTACAAAAAAGCATTTGATAGCATCCCACATTCATGGATAAAAAAGTGCTTAAAATGTATAAGATACACCCTACAGTGATTGACTATATTACAGTAACCGTGAAACAATGGCAGACTACTTTGCAATTAAGCCATGATAAAGGAAAGATTATTATCCCAGGGATAAAAATTCAAAGGGGGATATTCCAGGGTGACTCTCTGTCACCATTGCTATTATGCCTTGCCATTAACCCATTAAGCTGTTTACTAAACAGCTTAGGCCATGGCTATAATTTGGGTCCTAGAAAACAACAAAGTCTAATGACTTCTCATCTTTTCTTTGTTGATGATTTAAAATTGTATAGCTCATCAGGTGAACTGAAAGCACAGCTGCAGATTGTCAAAACTTTTTCAGATGATATTAGAATGTCATTTGGCCTTGATAAATGTGCTAAAGCAACTTTTAAAGCAGGAAACTGCAGCACCAGGAAAACATCAGTTTGGGACAAGAATATGATATAAAAGAACTTGAGCAAGAGGGAGTGTATAAATACTTGGAACTGATGAAGGATCAGCAATAAAACATGAACAAATGCAAATAAAACTCAGTAAGGAATACTTTAGAAGACTTAAAGTAATCCTTGGAATAGCATTGACATCTAGGAACAAGATCCAAGCTGTAAATCAATTTGCTCTTCCTGTCCTAACTTACACTTTTGGAGTGATTGACTGGCCCCAAAACGTTTTGGATAGATTACATATTAAAACAAGGAGGATGCTTCATGCTCACCAAAGGATTTATAAAAATCAGTGTATACCAAGATTATATATTCCCTGTTCCAAAAGAGGGATGGGCCTCCTTGAAATTGATTACATGTATAGATCTGCAGTCATGAGACTCCACATATATCTACTGACCTCACAAGATCCAAATGCAGTGAAAGTTTTGAAACATGAGGAGAATAAATCTAAGATGACATCTCTGCTTAATTTAGCAGAAGCATATCGACATTCATCAGGAATGGAAATCAAACCAGAAGTAGATAAAAACTAGGCAACAACTGAATGTGCCAAAACATAAAAGAAAGAATATAAGGTGAAGGACCAAATGAGAAGGCAAGAAATGTGGAAAAAACATAAATATAGTTGCAAGTATAGAAATATTTTGGAAGAACCTCATGTTGATCAGAAATGAATGCAAGAATGGTTAAAGGAGAGGCAAATTCAGACCAAGAAATTGAAGGTTAATATTGGTAGCCCAAGATAGTGGGCTACATACATGCTGGTTTACAAAGTCCATTGTACATGTGGGAGAAACAGACAAGTGTATGTTTTGAAAAACCAAATTGGAAACAGTCACACACCTTGTTGCTGGTTATGACACATTAATGGCAGAAGAACTGTATAGTGAAAGGCATAATAATGTGGCAAGACTGTTGCACTGGGGATTGTGCAAACATTATGGTATTGAAGTGGCTGAAAAACAATGGAAACATGAGCCACAAAGCATCATCAAAAATGATGAAGTTTATAACACATGGGATCATCCATTACCAACAGTCCAAAAGATAGATGCTAGAAAACCAGATATAGTGGTCCAAGAAAAGAAGACAAAAGTAGCATTGATCATTGAAATTGCCATACTCTGTGACTACAGTGTCTTGCATACAGAGAGACACAAAGTCATAAAATATCAGGATCTGCAGGCAGAAACGAGAACCATGTGGAATAAAGATACCGAGACAGTGCCAATAGAAGTAGGAGCAACGGGTCTTATAAAAAAAAATTTACAATCGTATTTGGATATGTTACCAATACATGTAACTCCATATGAACTGGAGAAGGAGTCATTACTGAGCACATTGTGGGTGCTGCGAAGAGCACTACTGGCTGACATCAAAGAGTGAAACAATACTAATTTCATGAACTTTAATCACACTTTGACTTAGGAATGCGGTCCATTCCCATCATGGTATTAGAAACCCAAAAGACTTGGAGAAATTAAAAAAAAGGCAAAGGTAAATAAAAAGATGAAAACAGTGCAAAAAGGAAAAGGAAATATAGATGTGGTTTGTATTGAATTCATCCTCAAGCCTTGGTGGGTACCCTCACATGGTGAGACTGTGGTTTACTAAATTCCCACCGATGTGAAACTAATATTTATGTAGACTGACATATATATCATGAAAAAACATAAGGAAAAAAGGAAGAGCTGGGTGCACTTATCCCAAGATAAAAAAATGCCCAGCCCTGTCAAGGGCAGTAGTGTCCAGGCTGGTAGAGTGCCTAGTGCACAGTCATCTAGGAATAGAAGAGATCATGCTGCCGTGTTAGCCATTGATTCAGTAGAGGGCCCCACTGTGGCAGTAATAATAATAAAAAAAAAAAAAATAGTCCACAAAAATGTTAAAAATTTGACCAGCCAGACAGGATGCCTGGAAACAGAGAAACGGACACTTGAGAACATAAAAGAAATTGTTTTGTTTTTTTCTATGCAACTAATCCAGAGTTCCTGTAAAGGGAAAGATTGCAGAAGAGAAAAATCATTGAAACAGAAAAATGCAAACATTACAGATGTCAATGTAAGGTCATTAATTGACTGAATTAAAACAAAACAATATGTAGACAAGGAAACATTTAGTGACTTGAGAGGAAGTGAAAGATGAAGTATTAAGAGAAAAAGAAAAAAGTCAAGAGGTATTTGCAACATTAAAGAGAGACAAATTAACCCAAGAGAAGAAGTGATATGGTGCAGTTTATACACAGAAAATAAATTATTGTTACTAAAAATTGTAAATCAAGTTAAAAAATATTTGAAAATACATATAAGCAAAGGTACCCAGACATGGTAAATGATACAAAAATGAGAATAGCAGCACAGAAGTCTAATGTAGTGACACCTAAGCAGTTTGATACAGAAATGGAGGAAATTGAAAATTAATTGACAGATAAAGTGAAGGATTTGAATAGGAATCCTAGATACAAAGGTCAGTTCATAATGGCAGTTTATTAAAATGGTTATAGCTTGAAGAAGTGACATATGAAGTGGAACAGTGTACTAGTAGAGAAAATCACTCAATTGAATTAAATGTAAAAAGTAAAGATGCTTCACAAAATGAAATGTCACAGTTATTTCAAAGCCAAGATATTTCGACACAGAGGTAGAAAGAGAAGGAACTATAAATGGTAGAAGAAACTCTCAACTGGGAAGAAAGCAGGTTAAAAGAGGGCCTGATGGATTTGATAGAAATGGATAAATACAGTGATATGTATAAGAGACAGAGACTGCCAAAAATGAAGGCACACATTGTCAAAAATGTAATAAAACAAATTAATAAAGTAATTGGAACTATAAAGAGAGATCAAAATGGTGTAACAGAAATTAACAGAATGTATTATTGTGTAGTGAAATTAATAACAGACACAGTATTACCATGAAAGCATGAATTAATAAAGAAAAATAAAGGGGCAAATAGATTACCACCCTGGAAGCACTGACTAGAAACATTTTGTGAAACAATTAAGAAAAGTACCACCATTATTGGAAGAAATTAGGTAATCCAGAAGCTCAGTTTTCCAGGAGATACCCAGGAGCACTGCCTAGTTTTTTTTTTTCTATTTTATTTTATTTCTTTATTTACATATTTGCTTACTGGGTTAGTCTTACCAAGATGACAAGCACAGGCCCTAGAAGAAAAGCTCCATACTGATGAGAAAACACTTGCATGTTGAATAAAACGATAGTGTGACCAGGACAGACAGAATATATAATCATATTACACATGTACATCAGGTACATCACTTGGTGTAGCTTGTATACAAGACACCATATACTAAATTATTTAGGGGGAAACGGAGAGAAAGGCAGAAGTAAGAAATAGCAGAGGAAAGGAAGGAAAAATGATTGTTAACAGTTGTACTAAGGAGACCAGGAGAGAAAGTGGGAAGGAGATAAGTAGTGGCAGCTATAGTTTTAGTTGCATCATTGAGAAAAGCTTTTGGCTCTGTTGAGTTTTTCTTATGGAATTTTGTATATGCAGGTTGAATGTAAGATCGTCATTCACTATCATCCCTAATAATTTACTATGAGAAGTGACTTCAGTGGATGTGTTATCAAGAGAGAGAACTTAAAATTTTGTTTTTTCATGAGGGAGGTATTTGGGGTAAAAATATACTGGTCTCCATGTCAGTCAGTATTGCAGGGAGATGAATAGGAATGAAAGAAAGATGTTCAGTAGCATTTTGAGTGGAGGAGATAATGTAGTTTAAAAGATAAAAGCAAGGAGATGTAGATTGGATGGATTGTGGGAGTGGTTGAGTGTAAAGTTTATGAACAGTGGTTGGGGATTGGATTGGCTTATATAAATGTATGTAAGAGGGATGGGTGGGCATTGGTGGAGCAGGCTGCACCATATGACCGCTGAACATCGATGAGTAGTGAAATAGGGGTCTGAAGCTTGCTTCATCTAAAAATCTAATCTTTAAAGAAGGCAAGAGGCAGCTGATGTTGTACTGAACAGTGACTAGCTATTGCATGTTAAAAGCTAGGATTCTTATGGTGAGATGTTCACCTTCCAGCAAGTAATGCTGATGGTGCAGCAGCAGTTAAGATTTCTTAATTATTTTAAGCACAAATTAGTTACATGAATACTGAGATATACAGATGCTTCTTATATAAAGTTGTACAGAAGGCATATGGTTTGTGTTCTCATTCAGGGATAAATTTACAGGTATTGTAATAACCATACACCTAAGTTAACATTTGGCTGCCTGTGTTAATATCACTGGGATAGTAACTGATGCATTTGTTTTGTCCTAGAATCAGTGGTAAACATATAAGGCAGCAGTTAGTAAACATTGTGACTATAGCTGGATAAAGTGAGCCACTAACTACACAGATTAACTATTACTACTAACCCTCTGCACAGTTTCATGGCAAGAATAACATTTAACATTGAATAATAATGCTAATAATGCCAGAGTGGAAGGTTGGCATAATTGTTAAGGTGTTTACCATACAGACACAAGGTGCAGGGGTTGATTAGTCTATGAACCTATGAACCTAATACAGAAAAGGAAAACAATCTAAAAATATTAGAAAAGTGAATGAGCTAAAACAAAAATACATTATCAAATCAGATCAGGATATGAGTTGTACTATCTCTAACAGTAAATTAAAATATATGCCCAGGCTGAAAAACATACGAGATACACTGAGAAATACAAAGAAACAATACAAAACAGTTTAAGGATGACCCAAAAACAATTATATAGGGAGTTAGGAAAGAAATTAGCAATATTTGAGATACTACCAGGAATCGAGGAAATTAGTACATTCTGTGGAAATATCTGTGCGGACCCAATTGAGCACAATAAGGAGGCCGAGTGGATAAAAAGTAAAAGAACAATTAGGAAACTGATATAGAAGATATAGATTGTCATGGAGTAACTCCTACTGAGACAGAGATAGAGTTAAAAAAAGGCTCCCAACTGGAAAATGCCAGGTCCACATGTTATACCTAACTTTTGTTTAAAGTTGTCATCATCTTTGTACTGTGGTTTAGTGTCAACTAAAAAATATTTATATATACACACCTTGAAATTACACCAGACTAGCTAACAATGGGGAAAAACATGCTTATACTTAAAACAGAGCTTGTAGATCACCCTACGAATTACCAACCAATAACCTATCTCCCAACAACATACAAGTTATATATGGGAGTCAATGCCTATAAAGTATACAGTTATCTAGATATAAATTCAATCATGGCTATAGAGTAGAAGGGAAGTAAGAGATTCATATGGAATAAAGGACCATTTTTTTTGTTTAATCAATCTATAATGCAGACCAGTAAAAAGAATGGGAATCTCAATATGGCATGGACAGATTATAAAAAAGCATTTGATAGTATTTCACACTGCTGGATTATAGAATGCTTAAAGATGTAGAAGATCAATCACACATTGTTTAATTGTATTGCAGTTACTATGAAGAAATGGCAAATCACTTTCCAGCTGAACTACAAAAAAGGAAAAATTGCTATCCAGGGTGTGAAAATCCAGCATGGAATATTTGCAGATGATTATTTTAACCATTATTGTTATGTCTTCCTGTCAATCCATTAAGATGTTCATTCTACAGCCTAGATCACAGATTCAGACTGACTCCAAGAAAATCATCAGGTGAAAGGATATTTAATTTACTTTTTGCGGATGTCCTAAAACTACATAGTTTATCATCTAAATGCCTGAAAAAGCAGCTACAAGTTTTTAAATCTTTCTCAGATGACATAGGAATGTCATTTGGTCTTGCCAAATGAGCAAAAGTAACATTTGAAAGAGCAAAACTGAAGACTTGAGAAAATATAAAACTTGGGGAGGAATATGATAGAAAAGATTTGGAACAAGAATGAGAGGATAAATATGTAGTAATAAATAAAGGGGCAGTGATACAATATGAACAAATGAGAACAAAGCTCAGTAAGGAATATTTTAGAAGACTAAAATTAATACTGTAAACTGCTTTGATGTCTAGGAATAAATGTCAATCTGTATATCAATTTGCACTTTTTGTTTTAACTTATAACTTTGTGGTGATTTCACTGATCACAAAAAGACCTGGATAAGATTGACAAAAAAACAAAAAAAATTGCTCCATGACCATCAGGTGATATACAAGAACCAACGTTTGCCCAAGATTATATATTTCTCTGTCTGAAAGAAGCATGGGCCTCCTTGAAATGTATAGGTTGGTGACTGTGAGATTGCATTTGTATTTATTGAGAACATCAGATCCAAACATATTGAAAGTTTTAAAACATGAATAAAATAAGTCGAGATGACCTATTTGCTTAGATTAGCAGAAAAAAAGAAGATATGGAAATCCAACCAAATGCGGATAAAAAACAGCAAGAAAGTGCAAAAAGGCAAAAGACAGAATACAAAGAACATGATCAAGGAAAAAAAAAGATAAATGCAAAGATCACAATTATATCAAGCAGTACAGAGAACTTCTGTTACAACTTTATGTTGACCAATAGGTGTGCAAATGGCATAGGGTGAATTTAAACCAAAATATGAAAGGTTGATATTGGCAGCCCCAAAACAGCAGATTACATTCTAGATGATTCATAAAATCTATAGAAAAGATGATATACAGACAAATATAGGTTCCGTGGTGCTGAACTAAAAACAGTTAAACATTTGTTGCCTGGTCTGATGCACTCCTGACTAAAGGTTTGTATACTGAAAGACATAACAATGTGGCAAGGTTGTTACACTGGCTATTTTGTAAACATTACAATGTAGAGGCAGCTGAAAGACACTGGAAGTGTGAACTGCAAAGGATTGTTGAAAATTGAAGTAATGATTACATGGGATCACCCCATACCAGCAGCTAAAGCAAGCCAGATATTATAGTTCAACAGGAAAAGACAAAAATAGCTTTGTTTATTGAAATTGCTACATCTAGTGACTGCAATGTCTTACAAATTGAAAGGCATAAATTTTTAAAATATCAGGAGTTGCAGACAGAAGCTAGAGCAATGTGGAATAACAATACACAGTGTCAATTGTAGGAGCAACTGGGTTAGAAAAAAGAATCTTTAAACATATTTAAACATGCTACCAATACAAGTATCCCCTTATGAACTGCAAACAGAGGCAATTCCATGTACATTGTGGGTGCTGAGAAGAACATTCATATCAAATGTCAAAGACTGAAATAAAACTGATTTCATGAATTTTAATTATGCCCTGACTTAGGAATGGGGTCCATTGTTGTCAAGTTATATAAAAACCTAAGCATCTGGGAAATTAGACAAGGGAAAAATGTACAAATATATTGTATGCAGCATTTTCGATACAGGAAAGGATGATGTTCTACATCACCCAAAAATTCATGCAGTGCTGAAACGATATAAATGTCCCAAATATAGCAATTGTCTTACACCGAATAATGATGTGAGGCATCCAACCCTTCACACAGATTTATCCCTGAGTCAGAAATACTTAAACGCACATCCCGAACAGACACCAACCTGGTTAACAGCACAAGCAAAAAGATATTCCTCCTTAAGAGTGAACCTAGAAGCCATTTTAAAAGCTATAGACCAATAACTTGCCATCCCACAATGTATAAACTATATATTGGAATGAATTCAGCTAGACTTTATAGTCATTTAGAAAAAAACTCAGTCATGGCAATAGAAGAAAAGGGTAACAAAAGAAAGTCATACGAAACAAAAGATCATTTGCTGCTTAATGATGCCATAATGGAGAACTGTAAAAAGAGGAAGAATCTTAAGTATGACATGGATGGATTAGAAAAAAGCATTTGACAGCATTTCACACACTGATAAAGGAGTGCTTACAGATGTATAAGGCACATTTTACACCAGGGATAAAAATTCAAAGGGAGATATTCTACGGTGATTCTCTTTCACCACTGCTATTCTGTCTTGCCTTTAATCCATTAAGATGTTTACTGAATAGATTAGGCCAAGGTTACAATTTGGCTCCCAGAAAACAAGCTTGTTTAAGACTTCTCATCTACTTTTTTAAGGTTGACTTAGGAGTTGGAAACACAACTACAAGTGTTTAAAACGTTTGCAGATGATATAAGAATGGCATTTGGTCATCATAGATGTGCAAAATGAATGTTTAGAGCAGGAAGGCTGCAGCACCAAGAAAATATTAGTCTGGGACAAGAATGTGATATAAAGGGACTTTAGCAGAAGAGTGTATAAATATTTAGGAATTGAAGCATTATAAAATGTGAAAAAATCTTAATAAAATGTATTTGAGTACTTCAGAAACTAAAGTTAATCCTGAAAACAGCCTTGACATCTAGGAACAAAATCCAAGCTGTAAACCAATTTGCTCTTCTTGTTCTAACTTACACTTTTAGGGTGATTTACTGGCCACAAAATGTACTGGATCAGCCAAACAGGAAAATAATTCCTGTCAAATGATATATAACAATAAGTGTATACCAAATCATATATTCTTCAATCTGAAGGAAGTATGGGCCTCTTCAAAAATTGATTTCATGTATAGATCTGTAGTTCGATTCTTGGCTGTGGTGCCTTCTGTATGGAGTCTGCATGCCCTCCCTGTGTCACATGGGTTTCCTCTGACTGCTCTGGTTTTCTCCCACATTCCAAAGACATGCAGCAGGTGGATTGGACACTCTAAATTGGCCCTAGGCATGAGTGTGCATGTCAGTGTGAGGTATGGATGAACTACTGAGGCAGGGCTAGCCACCCAGTGGTGTAAACCTTGGCTGTAGATGATTGACACTATTGAAGTGACACCCCGACCCCATGTGCAAAATGGGAAAAAAGGGGTTTTGGATGGATGTATGGATTAGATATGCTAATGATACATGTAACTCCATATGAATTACAGAAGGACTCAGTTCTGGCACATTGTGGGCACATCGAAGAACACTTTGTCTAACAGCAAATATTGAATCAATATTAATTTCATGAAATTTAATCATACATTGACTTAGGAACGTGGTCCATTCCTGTCATGGTATTAGAAACCCAAAAAACTTCTAGAAATTAAACTAAGAGAAATAAAGGAACTTTAACAGGAGACAGTGTATAAATGTTTGGGAATTGATAAAGGATCCAGAATAAAACATGAACAAATGTTAGTATTTCAGAAAACTAAAAATGATATTGAATACTGCATTGACAAAAGGTCTAAGCTATAAATCAATTTGCTATTACTCTTCAAACTTACAGTTTTGGGGTAAAAGACTCTCCTCAAAAATGATTGGATAGATTGAACACAAAAACAAGAAACATGCTTCATGCTTATCAGATGATATATAAAAATCAATGTATACCAAGATTATGCATTCCTCACTCTGTAGAAGGTATGGGCCTCTTTGAAATTGATTACAACTATAGATCTGCAATCATGGGACTGCATACATATTTGCTGATATCACCAGATCTAAATGTAGTGAAACATGATGAGAAGAAAAATAAGATGACAGCTTTGTTTAGTTTAGCAGAAGTATTTTGTTGCTAAGCAGGAATAGGAACTCAAACCCTAATTAGGCAAAAATCAAAAAACAAAAGAATATAAGGAGAAAGATCATATGAGAAGGAAAGTAAAGTGGAGGAGCCATAAATATAGTGGCAAGTATGGAGATCTCCCTAAGTAACTACATGGTGACACAGATTTGATGCTAGAATGGTTACAGAGAGGTGAATTAAAACCAAAAAGATGAAAATCTAATAATGGCAGCCCAGGATCAGGGACTATGTACATGATGGTTTACAAAATCCATTTAAAAGGAGGGAGAAACAGACTAATGTAGGTTCTGTAAAAAAGAGCTGGATACACTCACACATCTTGTTGCTGGGCATGATACACTCATGGCAGAGGGTCTGTATAGTGAAAGGCACAGAAATATGGCAAGACCGTTGCATTGGGCATTGTGTAAACATTATTAAAGAGAGGTAACTGAGAAATATTGGAAACATGGGACACACAGCATTACAGAGAATAATGACATGTATATCACATGGGATCACCCATTACCAATAGCTAAAACATAGATGCAACAAAACCAGATATCGTAGTCTATGAAAAAAAAAATAAAATAAAAACAGCATTAATCATTGAAATTGCTATACCCAATGATTAGACGCAAAGTCATTAAATATCAGGATTTGCATGCAGAAATGAGAGTAATGTGGAGGAAAGATATATAGTCAGTTCCAATTGTATGATAAGCAATGGATCTATTAAAAAAGAATTTATGGTTGTACAAAGATATGCTAGTGATACATGTAACTGAATATACATTATAGAAGGAGTCTATTCTGGGCATATTATGGGTGCTGAGAAAAGCACTCTCAGCTAACATCAGAGACTGAAACTGTACTATTTTCATGTAGTCTAATTGCACCCTGACTAAGGAACTGGGTCCATTCCAGTTATGATAGAAACCCAAAAAACTTGGAGAAATTAAACCAAGAAAATTATTTAAATGTGAAGAATTTGACAGGAGCTTCACAATTAAAAGTCAGCTTTTAATAACAACAACCAGTTCACAGTGAAGAAAAATCCTCAAAATTGATTGCATGTTTTGATCTGCAGTCATGGGACTGCAGGCATATCTGCTGGCCTCACCAGATCCAAACATCTTAAAGGTTTTAAAATGTGAGGATAAGTCTAAGATGATCTCTTTGCTTCATTTAGCAGAAGCATTTCTGTATCAAGCAGGAATGGGAAGCAAACTAGGAGTGGACAAAAATCTGAAAACAACACAGAAAGGAAAGAAAACAGGAAAAGTCATAAATCCAGTTCAAGTACAGAGGTCTCCTGGAATAACATCATGCTGACCAATGTTTGATGCAGGAATACTTAAGGAGAGGTGAATTCAAACCAGAAGATGAAAGGCTAATAATGGCACCCTAGTATAGTGGACTACACAAACAATGGTTTAAAAGTCCATTGAAAATGTAGGTGAAACAGACAAATCCAGGTTCTGTTAAAAAAAAAAAAAAAAAAAAAGAACTAGAAACCTTTGCTCCACTTGTTTCTGGGTGTGATACAGACATGGCAGAGGGCCTGTATACTGAAAGGCAAAAATAATGTGACAATAGAGAAAGATAATATGTGTATTACATGAAAACACCCATTACCAACAGTTCAAAAAAAGCGATGCAAGAAAAACAGATATAGTTATTCATGAAAAAAACAAAAGTAGCATTGATCATTGAAACTGCTACACCCAGTGATTACAGTGTCTTACGCATACAGAAACACAATGTTAAAAATGCTAGGAGTTGCAGGCAGAAATTAGTACAATGTGGAAGAAAGATACACAGGCAGTTCCAATACTGTTAGGATCAATGGGTCTAATAAAAAGAATTTACAGCTGTACCCAGAATTGCTATCAATACATATAACTCTTGTCTGAATTACAGGAGGAGGCAATTCTCAGCACGTTGTCGGTGCTGAGAAGAACACTCTTGGCCAGCATCAAAGAATGCAACAAAACTAATGTCTTGATTTCTAGTTATACCATGACTTAGGAATGTGGTCCATTCCTTCATGGTATTAGAAACCGAAAATATTTGGAGAAATTAAACCAAATGAAAAATCATATAAATGTATTGCATGCAGTAAGTGTTTTTACATAGCAGTAACTCAGTATACCATCAGTCCATTCACATGGGAGTAAAACCATATAAATGTCCTGAATGTATAAAATTTTTTTTACAGAGACATGAAACTGTGTATCATCTCACCATTCATACAGGGGTAAAGTTAATCAACAGTCTAAGTCATGGATTCAGTCTGACTCCAAGAAAAATGTCAAGGTGTATACAAATATCTTGTAATAGATGAACAGGCAGTGATGCTGCTTAAACAAATAAGAGCAAAGCTCTGTAAGGAACATTTTAGATAACTAAAATTAATGCTGAAAACTAATTTGGCATCTAGGATAAAGTTCAGGTTATAAATGAGCTTGCTACCTGTTTGAACTTATAGCTTTGGGGTGATTGGCCACAAAAAGAAATAGATAAGCTTGACAGGAAAACAAGAAAAATTTTCCATGCCCATCAAATGGGGTCGATATTAGAACCGCGAAGGTCCACTTACCCAAATACGGAAACGTCGACACGCATACGTCGAGCAGCGAAAACACCAATTTTCCTGAAGCACGAAATCGGAAATGTCGAATCATCATGGTTGGCGCTTCTGCAGTATAGCTCCGTAAGGTAAGTGTGCGATAGGTACAGACCTTAGGGTTAGGGTGCGGGTTAAGGTAAGTGCATAGATAGTAGTGTATGTAAGGTTTAGTGTAGGGTTAGAAGTAGGGTTTTGTTAAGTGTATTTGTGTGGGTTATTTATTTTGTTTGGGTATAGCTCCGTAAGGTAAGTGTGCGATAGTTACGGACCTTAGGGTTAGGGTGCGGGTTAAAGTAAGTGTATAGATAGTAATGTATGTAAGATTTAGTGTAGGGTTAGAAGTAGGGTTTTGTTAAGTGTATGTGTGTGGGTTTTTTATTTTGTTTGGATAGGTAGTATATAGCACGCGGTAGAGTTGGACAACTATGGCAGTTCGAGATTTTGAATTTCTTGGTTTAAGGCATTCGATGTATTTGCGGTTTGGGTAATATGTGCCGATGATTCCGTATTCGCTGTATAGGACTTTCGCGGTTCTAATATAGACCCCATCAAGTGATATACTAGAACTAGCTGTTGTTAAGATTATATATCCCTCAGTCTGAAGGAGTCATGGGCCTCCTTGAAATTGACTATACATATAGGTTGGTGATTGTGGGATTGCATATGTATTTAGTGACATCATCAGATCCAAACATACTGAAATTTCTAAAACATGAACAAAATAAGTCTAAGATTACCTCTTTGCTTAGATTAGTAGAACTATCTAGAAAAAAAGCAGGCATGGAAATCCAATCAAACATGAATAAAATCCAGGTATCAATAGAAAGTGAAAAAAAAAGAAAACATACAAAGAACTGGTTTGGAAAAAACAAAAGATGAATGGAAATTTCACAATTATATCAAGAAGTATAGACATCTGCTTGAACTGTCGCATGTTGACCAAGAGCTGTTGTATGAATGGCTTAGATGGGGTAAATTTAAGTTAAAAGGTGAAAGGTTAATATTTGCAGCCCAAGATAATGGATTATGTACTAGATGGTTCATAAAATCCATAGAGAAGGTAGGAGCTACAGAAAAATGTTGGTTTTGTGGTACAGAACTAGAAACAGTTACATATCTTGTTGCATGGAATTAATCATGCATGGCTGAAGGTTTGTATACTGAAAGACATATTGTGGCAAGGTTGTTACTCAGGAGATTTTTGTAAAAGCTACAACATAGAGGCAGCTGAGAGACATTAGAAACATGAACCCAAAAAGTTTTACATAGAATTAGGAAACAAAGCAAAATGATAGAAACACCACAAAAAAAAGTTACAGCTTGAAGAAGCATTTATGAAGACCTTGTTAAACATAACAAAGATGTTGAATGGATAGAATAATTAAAAGAAAAAGTACAAAGCTGTAATTTAGTGGATATGAAACAGAATGAAGTAACAGCCAGAGAAACTGAGATAGGTCAGTACCTAACTTCTGAATAAAAGTATTAACATATTTACACAAAGCTTTAGCTGTGAGTAAAACAATTACTTGTATGTACATCTTGAACATATAGCAAACTTTTTGATGACAGAAAAAAATAACACTTCTTAAGAGTGAACTTGCAAGCCATACTATGAATTATTAACCAAACACTTGCCTTCTGACAATATATAAGTTATATACAGTGATTCATGCACATAGAGTTTATAGCCATCTAGACAATTTCAGTCACGACAATAGAATGTCATCATCATCTCCTTTCAGCTTATCCTGGTTAGGGGTCGCCACAACAGAACAACGCTCTGCAGAATGATTGGCAGTGGAGTTTTACGGTGTCGCATTCCCAGCCCAGCACCCAACCTTCCACAGAAGGCACACACAAGCACACACTCACAGCTAGGGCTAATTTAGAGTGTCCAGTCCACCTACAGCATGTGTTTGGGATGTGGGAGGAAACCGGAGCACACAGGAAATCCACGCGACCACAGGGAAGACACACAGACATCACACAGAAGGCACCCAGCCGAGAATCGAACAGGAGAACCTCTTGCTATGAGGTGACAATGCTAACTGCTGTACCACTGTGGCTGCCCAATCACGACAATAGAACAAAAAGGTAAAAAAAGAAAGTCAGATGGAACAAATAATGATCTATTGTTAAAGCCATAACAGACAGCTGTAAAAAGGGGAAAATCTGGGAATGCCATGGATAGATTAAAGAAAAAAAAAGCATTTGATAGCATCCCCAATTCATGCATAATGAAATGCCCTACATTGATCAGTTACATTTTAGTGACTATATAACAGTGACAGGTGTTACATCAACACATATGAAAATATCAAAAACACAGAACAGTGATTTCTTTCCTAGGGAAAGAAATCACTGTTCCAGGCCCCACAAAAAAAAACATTAAGCACTTCCAAACACATACACACATACCCTAACCCTAATTATACCCCCCGAAAAAACAGTAAACAACTTAATGCACATATGCACGTAACCCAACCATGCATCTAACAAAAAAAAAAAAAAAACAGTAAACATTTTAAAACATATGCACTTACCTTAACCCTCACCTTATCCCTAAGGTCAGTAACTCTCGCACATTTACATAAACAGTTCCAAACACAAACACACACTTACCTTAACCCTAATCCTAACCCCCCAAAATAAAAGTAAACAGCTAAACACACACACACACACACATGTAACTCAACCATACATCTAACGCAAAATAAAAAACAGTAAACACTTTCATACATATGCACTTACCTTAACCCGCACCCTAACCCTAAGGTCAGTAACTGTTGCACAATCACGCTTGGAATCTATACCAGACAAGGGACCACACCATACTCCAGAACAAGCAAAGCAACAAAGCGGTCAAGCGACTTTTTTCCCAGGGAAATAATTCGCTGAACAGCCATTTCGCTGTTTTGCCTGTTCGCCCTACGTGTTGATGAAAACACATTTGACAAAATGCATTTTCGTCGTTCTAATATGAACCCAACAGTGGCATAGTACTATGCAACTAAGGCATGGCAGAGGGCAAATTATTATCTCAAAGATAAGAATTCATAGGTGGCATTGCAGGGTGATTCTTTGCCACCACTGATGTTCTTTCTTGCCTTTAGCCTATTAAGCTGGTTGCTTAATAGATTAGGTTATGGTTACAGCTTAACTCCCAGAAAGCAGTCTGATTCAAACATATCTTCTGAACTTTTTGCTGATGATTTGAAAGTGTATAGTTCATCAGATGAGGATCTGAAAACAGAATTACAAATGGTTAAAACTTTCTCAGATGTTGTAAGAGTGGTATTTGGTGTCAGTAAATGTACAAAATTAACATTTATAAAAGGAAAGCTGCAGACCCAAGAAAATATCAGCCTCGGACAGGTAAGTGAAGAAACTTGAGCAGGAGGTACTGTAAAAATCTTTGGGAACAGATGAAGGGTTAGCAGTAAAACATGAAGAAATGAGAACAAAGCTAACTGCAGAATGCTTCAGAATACTGTTACTAATATTGAAAACTGCCTTGTCATTTAGGAATTAAGTCCAAGATATAAATCAGTTTACTCTTCCTGTTACAGCTTTCATGTGATTGACTGGGACTAAAGAGAATTGAATCAGTTGGACAAGAAAAATGCTTCATGCTGATGAAATGATATATAAAAACAGTACACACCAAGATTATATATCCCTTGCTCCTTCAAAGTGATTGCATGTATAGATCTGCAGTCATGAGACTGCAGACATATTTGCTAACGTGATCAGATCCAAACATAGTGAAAGTTCTAGAGCAGGAGAAGTCCAAGATGACACCCTGACTCAGTTTAGCAGAATGATTTCAGAACACAGTGGGAATGGAAATCAAACTAGAAGTAGACAAAAATCAAACAGAAACTAACACTGCCAAAAGCAACAAGAGAAAAATATATAAAAGAGAACCAGAAAAAAAGGAAAGAAAATAGGAAATTCTATAAATGTATTGGCAAGTAAAAGAACTTCCAGAACAACCTTGTTTATGGGAAAAATAGACAAATGCAGTTTCTGTAAAACAGAAGTGGAACTAGTTGCTCATGTCATTTCTGGACGTGATGCACTCACTGCTGAGAGCCTGTATACTGAAAGGCATGGTAATGGGACAAGGCTGCTTGCTGTGCAGGGGATTCTGCAAACACTACAATACAGAACGAGCTGAGCAGCTCTGGAAGCATGGACTCTGAGCACATAGGATCTGTCAATGTCAACAGTTCAAAAATAGATGCAAGAAAAACAGATATAGTAGTCAAAAAAAAAAGAAAGAAAAAGAATAGGCAAACGTAACATTAATTATTGAAATTGCTACACTGAGTGATTATACTGTTTGATGTATCAAGATGCACAAAGTCTTAAGGTACCAGGATTTGCAAAAAATGAGAGTAATGCGGAAAAAAAGATAACCAGATAGTTCTAATAGTTTTGGGAGTAACAGGACTAATAAAGAAGAATTTACAGTCACATATGCTACCAATATATGTAACACTACATGAATTGCAGAAGGAAGCCTTTCTGGGTACATTGCTGCTGCTGAAAAGAGCACTGTTGACTAATATCAAAGTCGCAAAAGTACTGAGTTCATGAATTTTAATTATGCTCTGAGTTATAAACAGGGACCATTCCCATCATGGTACTGGAAACCCAAAACATTTGGAGAAATGAAAAAAGAGGGATGGATACAGAGATTGAATCAGTTCATAAAGCAAATATGTTAATTTGAAATAAGTTCATCTTCAAGCCTTGGTAGGTACC
This sequence comes from Protopterus annectens, assembly GCF_019279795.1. NCBI lineage: Eukaryota > Metazoa > Chordata > Ceratodontiformes > Protopteridae > Protopterus > Protopterus annectens. The sequence goes on from NC_056727.1 coordinate 541,125,636, forward strand.
ACCACATGGTGGATCCTGTAGATTACTAAATCCCACCTAGAAAAGAAATGATGTCTGTGTGTGTGTGTGTGTGTAGGTTGTCCTGTATGTCATGGAGGAAATAAGAATAAAAAAGAGCAGTTGGGTGCGCTTGTCTTAGGATAAAAAAGTGCCCAATCCGGCAAAGTCACTAGGTCTAGGGCTAATAGAAAAACTAATGTAAAGTCCTCCAAGGAAGTGAAAGACCTTGACACAGTGTTAGGTCCTGATCTTATAGAAACTGTTCTAAGCAACCCCACTATGACAGCAGAAAGTGAAAGTCCACATAAAGAATACTAATTGGTAAACAAGGGAAGAGGCTTGGATACACTACGGTGGACACGTGGATAAAAAAGAAATAATGTTTTGTTATTTTTATGCAATAAACCTGGAGCTTAGCAAAAGTGGATTACAATGCAAGAGTAAGGGAAAAACAGAAATCATTGAAACTGAAAAAATGTCAAACATTACAGAAGCCAATTGAGTGAAATAAAAGCAAACCAGTACATAGTTAAGAAAATGAGTAAAATTAGAAAATGCTACAAAAAAGGAAGTGTTTACAGAAGGAAAAGAGAGAGAGCAAATATGGTGCAGCTCATATGCAGAAAATAAATCAATCCTTATATTATTAATTATAAAGTAAAGTAAAAAATATTTAAAATGCATATAGGCAAAGGCACCCAGAAATGGTAAATGTTATATACACACACACACACACACACAAAAAAAAAAAAAAACAGAATAGCAGCACAGATGTCTAATGCAATGAAACGTAACCTGCTCAGTTATACAGAAAAGCAAGGATCTGAATGGGATCCACAGATGTAAATGCTATTCCATAATGTGAGTTCACCAAAACAGGTACAAGCTGATGAAGTGGCCATGAAGCAGAGTCTTAATAATGAAAATGATTCATTAGTACAGTTAAAAGTTGAAAGAAAAGAGGAATCTCAGCAAGATTATCTGGAGAATCATTGAAAAATTAAGATATATTTATAGAGAAGCAGAAAGAGCAGGAAACACAAACTGTAGAATAAACTCTTATCCATGAAGATAATCATTTAAGAGAAGATTTGTTGGAGTTGATAGAAATGGATAACTGCAACAATAGAAATGGATAAATACAACAATACATATGAGAGAAAGAGATAATCAAAACATGTAAGACACAGATTGTTAAAAATAATAAATTGAATTAATACAGTAAATTGATACTATAAAGATGGATCCACATGATGTAACAGAAATTAAATGCATTGCTGTGCAGCAAAACTAATAACAGACAAGGCAAAGTAGTAAAGGATAACAAAGGAACAAACGGCTCATCATGAAAAATATGATTAGAAACGACTATGAAATAGTCAAAAAAAGAAGTATCATTATTTGGTAGAGTATACTTACAATCAAAATACTGCAAATCAGTTGAACGTCTTGCTCCTGTTCAGACATGGTAGGAGTGACAGTTGGTATGTCAACAGTCAAGTGAACGGCAGTTAAGATCGTCAACAGGGCAGAGAAATGCAGCATGTCTGTAAACGGCAACCATCAATATTAAGATTGAAAACGGACTGTTGATGGTATAGGTCGATCATCTGACATCATTGATATTCATGAGGCGATGAAATGCATTGAGGATATCAACTTTTGCGGATTTGAATTCCACGATTTTGATAGTTAACCGTATACCATTGATGGAAAACAAGAAAATGGTTCATACCTGTCAAACGATGTACAAGAACCAGGTTTGCCAAAATTATACAACCCTCTGTGTGAAAGTGGCATGGGCCTGCTTGAAATTTACTACATGTATAAGCAAGTGATTGTGGAATTCCATGCATATTTGTTGGCATCATCATACTCAAGCATAATAAAAGTTTAAAAACGTGAAGAAAACAAGTCTAAGATGATATCTTTGTACAGGGTAGCAAAAGGATTTAGGAAATAAGCAGGCATGGAAATCAAAGTAGAAGTGGATATCAAGTAATAACAGAAAGTGGAAAAAAAAGCATATAAAATGTGATCACAGAAAAGTGGAATTCTGGTAGAAAGTAGATAGGACTACTAGAACAACCACATATTGATCAGGAGTTCTTGCACAAACAGCTTAGGAGAGGTGAATTTAAACCAAAACATGAACGATTAATATTGGCATCTCAAGTTAGTGGACTACTTACTTGATGGTTCATAAAATCCTTAGACAAGGGAGAGGATGCAGACAAATGTTGGTTTTATGTACAACACTAGAAATATATACCCATCTTGTTTCATGCTGTGATATGATTATGGCTGATGGTTCAGATATTCAAAATATAATGTGGCAAAGTTGTTATACTGGAGACTGTGTAAACATTACAACATACAGATAGTTCAGAGATCATGTCAACATAAACTGCAAACAATTACTGAAAATTAAGAAGTAATGATCACATAGGATCATACCATACCAACAGCTAAGAAGGCAGAAGCAAACACATCTGATACTATAATTCAAGAGGAAAAGGCAGCACTGATTATCAGCATTTCCACACCCAACAATTATATCATCTTACAGACTGAAAGGAATCCCAGAGTTTACCACTTCCCATAGCTTTGAATTAAGACAACACAAATCCAAAACCACCAAGTTTAGAGTCAAAATGCAAGTGATAGAAATTTTATCATTTAAACTTGGGAGGATAACATGCTGAGAGCTTGATCTGTCACAAAACCTCACAATGTTCCAGTTTTGTGGACCAGTTCCTACTCCTTGGACTTTTTAATACTTTATCTTTTCTTTAAATGAACTGGTCTGTACATACACAGTTGAACCCTTCAATCTTAGGGCATGTGTTTGCATCTCTAACTAATGCTTTATTGACATCCCTGTTCTTAATATCTCTAATTTGTTCATATATCCTTTAGCAAAATAATTGCTTAGTTTTGCCAATGTAAAAATCAACATGTGTTACATTTTGCAAGCCGTACTAATCAAAACGAACAACAATTAGTTTTAATGTTTAATTAAAAAAAAATTCATTTATGTAAACCTTATTATTTGTCTGCTGATTGTGTTCTTAAATTCCAACCTATCCTTCAAATTATATACTCTGTTGTAAACAAAGCTTGATTTTCCCCCAGACACTTTCCAGTATTGGAAAAATGTTCCAGTATTTGTCAATATTTTCCAATAATTACTTTCACTTGTTTAGCTTCTCAGCATATTTAATGATCACTACAGTATCGAATGCTTTCATATTTTGAAGTTCTTTTTTACTCAGACGTGTGGTACCACTACCAAGTAATGAAGAGAATATCCCCTGTAAACTCTTAGAGGCCACTTCATCAAAAATATTGTTTTCAAATATATCAGGCTATCCCATATCCCTAAACATAGGTTTTAAAATATCAGCTCGGTATAAAATACATCATCATCTGAAATCATTTAGCTAAGTGTACAAATTGTCCTTTTACGGAACATTTTTTCTGACTTGTCGAGTGATTGCTTTCAAACTGTAAATATGAATTGGAAAAGAGATTTCTTCCTGTAATTATTTGAGATACATTTCCCTTTTGTCAAATCCTTCCATATCTTGACATCTATAAAATGAATAGATATTTTGTTATAGTAGTATGTAAATTTAAGAAAATTGGTGGTTGAATTGATGTAGTAAAAATATGTAAGGAAATATTTTCAGAGCCATACCAAGTAATAAATATATCATCCTGGTATCATAGGTACGTGGCCCCCAATATTTTGTGAATGGTAAATTAAATACTAAATACTTTTCCCAATATGCCATAACAATGTTGGCATAGATTGGGGCACATGTAGCCCCCTATCTCTTCTTGGTGATCTGATGAACGTGTTCTCTGGCAAAGTAAATATAATTACTCTTCAGTATAACCTCCATAAAATCACTTGCCACCATTAAGTCAATATTTGTAATCTTAGTCAAAATCTTTAATTATCTCCTTAAACCATTCTATATCTACTGTGTGTGTAATTACTGTGAATGAATTAGCCACGTACTTTTTTAAACACCTTTATTAAGTTATCACATAAGACACAGGCACACATACATTAACATAGAAGAAAACAAACCATTTTAACACTGTTCTATTTAAATACAATATACATTGCATACATTTTCTTTGCTGCTATCAACAGTCCAACATTACAAATAAATTGCTGAATTGCTGCCTATCTTTAAACATCACTCCTCCTCCTTCTGAACATTATTATGCATGTATTGTTTCCATAATTTCCATTTCCTTCTGTACAATTTTCTCCTTCCATTTTCTAAAGATCTTCCAGTTGCTTTATTTCTTTTATAATAATCAATACCTCAGTTTTGTGTAGACCTTCACTTCCATTTTCTAGTAATACCTTTTACGGCTTTACTATGTCTAGGCAGTTCAGATCCTGTATTCCAGTTCAAAAGAATCATTTCATTACTTAACAGCCATTTGGTCACCCAATATATCTGATAGATGCAACTGTAGAGAATTTTCAAAATCTGCCAAATCATTACTCTCCCAAAACATCTGTTCCCTGTTACCTATTTCTTCTCATAGGTTCATACTAGGCTATCTGCCCTAGGGCATTTATAAGCCTAGCCAGAGTGTGTTTGGCTTTCGCCACCCATTTTAAATGAATTTTGCTATGTCCTTTTTCGAGGTTAGTATACTGTGCCTCTGTCTAACAGTGACACAGAAGTGATACCCGGGATAAAACCTACGATCGCCCATCCACTCATCAAGATTCCTCTTGAAGAGAGTCAATGAGGGACTCTGCCTAACCTGGACTGGGAGCCTCTGGGTTATGAATCTGTCCCTCCAGCATGTCCTATTTATTTCAGTGCTGAGGTTCAAGTCTCATAGCTCGATGGGATTTGGATTTTCTGAGGTGCAGCATGTCCATTAATTCCGGGTTGGCCATGGCTTTATACATCAGGCACAGATTGCCTCTGAGCAGGCGGTATGCCACTGAGTAGAGCTGGAGTTTCTTTAACCGGGCAGAATATGGCATCTGTTTGAGCCCTTTGATCCTCTTGGTGAGGTACATTTCGGTCTTTCCAGTTGCTGCAGGTGTCTGGTAAGGTACATCCCAAAAGGGGCATTGTACTCAATTATGGGCCTGATGAGGGATGAGTAAAGAGGCACGATGACCTCCCCTGATCTAGATGTGAATCCCTTCATGATTAGGTGGGCTATATAAAATGTTTTTCTAACCACTTTGGCCACGTGGTTTTCAAATGAGAGATTGCTATCAACTTGGGTCCCCAGGTCCCTAATTACTTCTAATGGATTACCACCTATGTGGTAATTTGTGGGCACTTTGTTTCTGCCAAAGGGGATGACTATACACTTTTTGGCGTTTAGCTTGAGGCCATGGCTCTGACACCAGCTGTCTGTTTCTATGAGGCCCTCTTGTAGGATGCTTGTGTCGGCTAGAGAGTCGATTATGGCGCCTAGTTTGCAGTCATCTGCGAATTTGGTTAGCCACAGTCCTTCCGTGTTGGCCTGTACCTCCGAGAAATATATACCGAACAAGAGAGGTCCCAGGACTGAGCCTTGTGGGACGCCACTTGTAACTGGTTTGGAGTCTGACATGGCTCCAGCAATTCTAACCATGTGGGTTCTGTCCTTGAGCCAGTTTGCAACCCATCTAGTGACATAGGGGTTTATATTTAAACTGGTGAGCTTATCTATAATGCCCGAGTGAGGTATTGTATCGAAGGCTTTTGCGAGGTCCAGGTAGGCTGTGTGGACCACCTTCCCCTCGTCAATGGCCTTGGTGACTGTTTCAAAGAAATCAACCAGGTTTAAGAAGCAGGATCTGCCCTTAACAAAGCCAATCTGGGTACGATCCAGTGTCCGTAGGTCCCCAGTATCTTTATTTATGAGGTCCATGATGATCCTTTCCATAGCTTTGCAGACCAAGCTAGTCAGGCTTATGGGGCGATAGTTTCCAAGATCCGTTGAGGTATCACCTTTGTGGAGAGGGACCACTGTTGCTGTACTCCACTCTTTGGGTACATATCCTGTAGTAAGGCTGAGACTGAACAGTAGTTTTATGTTTGGGTTTAGCTCTTCTTGGAGCTCATGTAGGATGCAGCCCGGGACACCGTCTGGTCCCACTGATGCTGTGTTTTTTGCTTTGGAGAGGGCTGAGCATCTGAGATGTCAGGGGGGCAGCACTCTGCTGGCATAGATATTTGCCCTTTTGGTGGGGAGGGGGGAGAAGTTTGCGCTGAACCTGTCAGCTAGGATGTTGGCAATGTGTGTGGGTTCAGTGTATTTTTTGTCATTTTGCACTAATTCTGAGCATATCTGGGAATTCCCACCCAGGTTCCTAACATAACTAAAGAAAGCCTTGTGATTATCCTTAGTGTCCTGTGCAATTTCTCTCTGGAAGCTGGCCTTAGGCGATTTTATGAGTGCCTGTAGTTTTTTGCTAATACTGATCAGAGATGCCTTCCCTTTTTGGGATTTTGCTCTATCATGTAGTAGCTTCCTCCTTCTTTTGTATAGTTTGTTTATGGCTGGGGTCCACCAGACAGGACGCCCTCCTTTGGAGGATTGGTTCTTGGTTTTATTTGGGATTGCATGATCCATGCATTCTTGAAGGTGTTCATAGAATGCATTTATAAAGGATTCTGTGGTCTGGGCCATATTTTCCACAGGCCCGGGGGCTTTGAAGGATTCCACCTCGGTTTTGAGGAGTGTGAAATTTGCTTTAGAGAAGTTTTTCACTGTGTTTGTTTGGGCAGGGGGTGGGGTCGGGATGTGACTATCCAGTGAGATTAGTTTATGGTCTGATCTTACCAGTGAGGGATACACTTCTGGTCTGGAGCATAGAGCCCCCATGTTGGTGATGATTAGGTCCAGTATGTTATACCCTCTTGTGGGAGTGGTAACAAGTTGTTCCATAGTATTTGAGTTTATAAATTCTAGGAACCTTTGGGCTAGGGTGTTGGAGCTAGAGTAATGCTCCCAGTCTATGTTTGGGTAGTTGAAATCGCCCAATATAATGGTGTTTGGAGAGACCTTCATATTTTCCAGGGTTCTCAGGAAGGCCGAGTGGGGTTCCTGGGTTTGGGAGGGTGGTCTGTAGCAGGCTATAAACTGGAAGGCAGTTTTACCCACTGTTAGTTGCACATGGATAGTCTCTGATGGCTCGTGCTGTGCCACCAACCTGGAGGTGTGGGTATCTTTGAATATTGATACTCCCTCCTTTGTGGTTCAGTCCAAGTTTTGGGGCTGAAAAGCATGGTATGAGGTATAACCTGGTAGTGCTGGGGTGCTCTCGGGAGCCTTGAACCAGGTTTCTGTGCATGCATCTTGAGGTTTAGACTTCTGGCATTGAGCAGCATTACTCTTAGTTTCTTATCCCTTGTGATACCTATGGAGGTGGGTTTGTCTTTTGAGCCTTGCCTAAAAAAGGCACTATGGGGTGGCAAGAGCCTTTCCCAATATCTGAAAGCCCAGGGGTGACAGGTGCAAGCCGTCCCTAGTGAAGCATCGTGGCTTGTCGAGCATGTCATCCCAGGCTGACAGGCATTGGATCCCCTTTGAACGACACCAATACTTAAGCCAATTGTTGAAATTGATCATCTTGTCTTCATATTGTGGCATCATTCTTGGTGAGGGTAAGATGCTACTCAAGGTCAGGGTCATACCGGCCTGGGCTACATGCTCAGAGAGCTCCTCTATGTCTCTTTTCGTGTAGTCAAGGGATTTACGTCTCAGGTCATTCACACCAGCATGGACAATGACTGAGTCATATTTGTACTTGCCTTGGAGTGACCTGAGTGCTTGTGTTATGTGGCAGATCCTAGCACCTGACAGGCAGCTCACCATGACCTTCTCCTTGTTCAGCCTGATGAGCGGGACGTCAGTGTACCTGATGATAGAGTCACCTATTACAAGTGTATCAGATGTGTTGTTTAACCTTAAGGGCTGTGACTGTTCGGCACATTGGCTTTGTGAGCTATGTGTTGCATGTGTTTTGTTTTGGGGTAGCAGTTGCTTGGGTGTCTGTTTTGGAGGTCTCTGCTGCTTAGGCAGATTTTTGTTTAGAGCCTTCGAGTATGTTTTTGTGTGTTTATGTGTTTGGTTTGCTGTCGTGTTAGGTCTGTGTGAGACTGGAATTGTAGTGAGTGTGGTTTCCTTCTCCTCCTGACTGGTTATGCCAGTACTGAGTTGAGAGAGCTTAGCCTCCAGTTTGGCTATATGGTTGCATCTCTCACGTGTTGGAATTTGTTGGGAGGAGGAGAGGGTTGTCTGTGTACATGAGGCAGTTGTAACATTGCCTCAAGATTCCCAGATTCACAAGCTGGACCAGAGAGGAGATTGACAACTGACCTATGGACATGCTAGAATAATATTGGGAATTCCTTTATAATTGAAAAAAAGAGCCAGTGGGGAACAAGGTACTCAAGGAGAGTTTGTGAGGGTGTATTGCTTTTAATTTTTTAGTGCTGACTTATATAATTGTTTTAGTGAGCAAGTGCCAGGCTTTAGAGTAGGAATAGGGTGTTTATTATGAGAAGTAGATCAGTTCTAAGGGAAATAGTGAAGAGCAAACTTTGTGGAGTCGAGAATGGTTTAAACCCAATTAAGCGCAAAGCAGGTTTTATACAGGGGGACTTGAAAGAGTTAGAAATTGGCCCAAAACAGCCAATAGACTACCAGATTCTTGTGCTGGGAACACTCCTCCAGGGATAGATAGGCTGCTCTAAGCTCCCCACTGCCACTGGTGAACAAAGAAGCCTCCCTTTATCCAAGAAAGGAAATGGGCAACACATTCACTCTAACACACCTCCAACATTTGCTATCTACCTGAGGAAAAATTCTTTGAAGTCTGCTTGGGATATAACAGTACCTATGCAAACACTTCCAACCAAAGATCCTAAACTTTATGTACTTGGTTGTATACTTGGGAGCCATACGTGTATGTCTTCCTGTTATTTTCTTGTAAATTGCTTTTTTCAGTGTCACTTTCCAAACTTTTTTTAAACTCCTTTGATGATTCTTATAGTTATCATGCAATATTTTATATACCCTACTAATTATCCATATTTAACAGCTGCTTCTGTTCTAGATTCAGCTAAAAACTCTACCAGAGCAGGTCTTTCACTTAAGATCCCCTTATCCATTTTTCTTTATCTGTACTCTGAGATCAAGCCCTGGTAGAAAAGGCCTGCAATCCAAATGTCTTCTTGGCCTCATCCCACTGTATTACCTTTTCTGCTTAAATTATTTCCTCCAAATATATTGGTTCCTTTGTCAGGTTTGTCCAGTAAATTTCAGATCCCTCTTGCCAATTTTCTGTACCCCTACTTGCAGTCATCCTTATTGGCTTATCTGCCCTTAACAAAGCCAATCTGGGTATGATCCAGTGTCTGTAGGTCCCCAGTATCTTTATTTATGAGGTCCATGATGATCCTTTCCATAGCTTTGCAGACCAAGCTAGTCAGGCTTATGGGGCGATAGTTTCCAAGATCCGTTGAGGCATCACCTTTGTGGAGAGGGACCACTGTTGCTGTACTCCACTCTTTGGGTACATATCCTGTAGTAAGGCTGAGACTGAACAGTAGTTTTATGTTTGGGTTTAGCTCTTCTTGGAGCTCATGTAGGATGCAGCCCGGGACACCGTCTGGTCCCACTGATGCTGTGTTTTTTGCTTTGGAGAGGGCTGAGCATCTGAGATGTCAGGGGGGCAGCACTCTGCTGGCATAGATATTTGCCCTTTTGGTGGGGAGGGGGGAGAAGTTTGCGCTGAACCTGTCAGCTAGGATGTTGGCAATGTGTGTGGGTTCAGTGTATTTTTTGTCATTTTGCACTAATTCTGAGCATATCTGGGAATTCCCACCCAGGTTCCTAACATAACTAAAAGCCTTGTGATTATCCTTAGTGTCCTGTGCAATTTCTCTCTGGAAGCTGGCCTTAGACGATTTTATGAGTGCCTGTAGTTTTTTGCTAATACTGATCAGAGATGCCTTCCCTTTTTGGGATTTTGCTCTATCATGTAGTAGCTTCCTCCTTCTTTTGTATAGTTTGTTTATGGCTGGGGTCCACCAGACAGGACGCCTGCCTTTGGAGGATTGGTTCTTGGTTTTATTTGGGATTGCATGATCCATGCATTCTTGAAGGTGTTCATAGAATGCGTTTATAAAGGATTCTGTGGTCTGGGCCATATTTTCCACAGGCCCGGGGGCTTTGAAGGATTCCACCTCGGTTTTGAGGAGTGTGAAATTTGCTTTAGAGAAGTTTTTCATTGTGTTTGTTTGGGCAGGGGGTGGGGTCGGGATGTGAATATCCAGTGAGATTAGTTTATAGTCTGATCTTACCAGTGAGGGATACACTTCTGGTCTGGAGCATAGAGCCCCCATGTTGGTGATGATTAGGTCCAGTATGTTATACCCTCTTGTGGGAGTGGTAACAAGTTGTTCCATAGTATTTGAGTTTATAAATTCTAGGAACCTTTGGGCTAGGGTGTTGGAGCTAGAGTAATGCTCCCAGTCTATGTTTGGGTAGTTGAAATCGCCCAATATAATGGTGTTTGGAGAGACCTTCATATTTTCCAGGGTTCTCAGGAAGGCCGAGTGGGGTTCCTGGGTTTGGGAGGGTGGTCTGTAGCAGGCTATAAACTGGAAGGCAGTTTTACCCACTGTTAGTTGCACATGGATAGTCTCTGATGCTTCGTGCTGTGCCACCAACCTGGAGGTGTGGGTATCTTTGACGAATATTGATACTCCCCCTCCTTTTGTGGTTCAGTCCAAGTTTTGGGGCTGAAAAGCATGGTATGAGGTATAACCTGGTAGTGCTGGGGTGCTCTCGGGAGCCTTGAACCAGGTTTCTGTGCATGCATCTTGAGGTTTAGACTTCTGGCATTGAGCAGCATTACTCTTAGTTTCTTATCCCTTGTGATACCTATGGAGGTGGGTTTGTCTTTTGAGCCTTGCCTAAAAAAGGCACTATGGGGTGGCAAGAGCCTTTCCCAATATCTGAAAGCCCAGGGGTGACAGGTGCAAGCCGTCCCTAGTGAAGCATCGTGGCTTGTTGAGCATGTCATCCCAGGCTGACAGGCATTGGATCCCGCGACCACACCAATACTTAAGCCAATTGTTGAAATTGATCATCTTGTCTTCATATTGTGGCATCATTCTTGGTGAGGGTAAGATGCTACTCAAGGTCAGGGTCATACCGGCCTGGGCTACATGCTCAGAGAGCTCCTCTATGTCTCTTTTCGTGTAGTCAAGGGATTTACGTCTCAGGTCATTCACACCAGCATGGACAATGACTGAGTCATATTTACTTGCCTTGGAGTGACCTGAGTGCTTGTGTTATGTGGCAGATCCTAGCACCTGACAGGCAGCTCACCATGACCTTCTCCTTGTTCAGCCTGATGAGCGGGACGTCAGTGTACCTGATGATAGAGTCACCTATTACAAGTGTATCAGATGTGTTGTTTAGCCTTAAGGGCTGTGACTGTTCGGCACATTGGCTTTGTGAGCTATGTGTTGCATGTGTTTTGTTTTGGGGTAGCAGTTGCTTGGGTGTCTGCTTTGGAGGTCTCTGCTGCTTAGGCAGATTTTTGTTTAGAGCCTTCGAGTATGTTTTTGTGTGTTTATGTGTTTGGTTTGCTGTCGTGTTAGGTCTATGTGAGACTGGAATTGTAGTGAGTGTGGTTTCCTTCTCCTCCTGACTGGTTATGCCAGTACTGAGTTGAGAGAGCTTAGCCTCCAGTTTGGCTATATGGTTGCATCTCTCACGTGTTGGAATTTGTTGGGAGGAGGAGAGGGTTGTCTGTGTACATGAGGCAGTTGTAACATTGCCTCAAGATTCCCAGATTCACAAGCTGGACCAGAGAGGAGATTGACAACTGACCTATGGACATGCTAGAATAATATTGGGAATTCCTTTATAATTGAAAAAAAGAGCCAGTGGGGAACAAGGTACTCAAGGAGAGTTTGTGAGGGTGTATTGCTTTTAATTTTTTAGTGCTGACTTATATAATTGTTTTAGTGAGCAAGTGCCAGGCTTTAGAGTAGGAATAGAGTGTTTATTATGAGAAGTAGATCAGTTCTAAGGGAAATAGTGAAGAGCAAACTTTGTGGAGTCGAGAATGGTTTAAACCCAATTTATTCGCAAAATCGCTCAAAGCCGCGGCAAAGCGGGTTTTATACAGGGGGACTTGAAAGAGTTAGAAATTGGCCCAAAACAGCCAATAGACTACCAGATTCTTGTGCTGGGAACACTCCTCCAGGGATAGATAGGCTGCTCTAAGCTCCCCACTGCCACTGGTGAACAAAGAAGCCTCCCTTTATCCAAGAAAGGAAATGGGCAACACATTCACTCTAACACACCTCCAACATTTGCTATCTACCTGAGGAAAAATTCTTTGAAGTCTGCTTGGGATATAACAGTACCTATGCAAACACTTCCAACCAAAGATCCTAAACTTTATGTACTTGGTTGTATACTTGGGAGCCATACGTGTATGTCTTCCTGTTATTTTCTTGTAGGTTGCTTTTCCAGTTTCTCTTCCCAATCTTTTCTAAACTCCTGTGAATGATTCTTATAGTTATCATGCAATATTTTATATAACCTACTAATTATCGATATTTTAATAGCTGCTTCTGTTCTAGCTTCAACTAAAATTCCACCAGAGCATGTCTTTCACTTAAAATCCCTATCCATTTTTCTTTATCTGTACTCTGAGATCAAGCCCTGGTAGAAAAGGCCTGCAATCCAAATGTCTTCTTGGCCTCATCCCACTGTATTACCTTTTCTGCTTAAATTATTTCCTCCAAATATATTGGTTCCTTTGTCAGGTTTGTCCAGTAAATTTCAGATCCCTCTTGCCAATTTTCTGTACCCCTACTTGCAGTCATCCTTATTGGCTTATCTGCCCTTAACAAAGCCAATCTGGGTACGATCCAGTGTCCGTAGGTCCCCAGTATCTTTATTTATGAGGTCCATGATGATCCTTTCCATAGCTTTGCAGACCAAGCTAGTCAGGCTTATGGGGCGATAGTTTCCAAGATCCGGTGAGGCATCACCTTTGTGGAGAGGGACCACTGTTGCTGTACTCCACTCTTTGGGTACATATCCTGTAGTAAGGCTGAGACTGAACAGTAGTTTTATGTTTGGGTTTAGCTCTTCTTGGAGCTCATGTAGGATGCAGCCCGGGACACCGTCTGGTCCCACTGATGCTGTGTTTTTTGCTTTGGAGAGGGCTGAGCATCTGAGATGTCAGGGGGGCAGCACTCTGCTGGCATAGATATTTGCCCTTTTGGTGGGGAGGGGGAGAAGTTTGCACTGAACCTGTCAGCTAGGATGTTAGCAATTTGTGTGGGTTCAGTGTATTTTTTGTCATTTTGCACTAATTCTGAGCATATCTGGGAATTCCCACCCAGGTTCCTAACATAACTAAAGAAAGCCTTGTGATTATCCTTAGTGTCCTGTGCAATTTCTCTCTGGAAGCTGGCCTTAGACGATTTTATGAGTGCCTGCAGTTTTTTGCTAATACTGATCAGAGATGCCTTCCCTTTTTGGGATTTTGCTCTATCATGTAGTAGCTTCCTCCTTCTTTTGTATAGTTTGTTTATGGCTGGGGTCCACCAGACAGGACGCCTGCCTTTGGAGGATTGGTTCTTGGTTTTATTTGGGATTGCATGATCCATGCATTCTTGAAGGTGTTCATAGAATTTATAAAGGATTCTGTGGTCTGGGCCATATTTTCCACAGGCCCGGGGGCTTTGAAGGATTCCACCTCGGTTTTGAGGAGTGTGAAATTTGCTTTAGAGAAGTTTTTCATTGTGTTTGTTTGGGCAGGGGGTGGGGTCGGGATGTGAATATCCAGTGAGATTAGTTTATGGTCTGATCTTACCAGTGAGGGATACACTTCTGGTCTGGAGCATAGAGCCCCCATGTTGGTGATGATTAGGTCCAGTATGTTATACCCTCTTGTGGGAGTGGTAACAAGTTGTTCCATAGTATTTGAGTTTATAAATTCTAGGAACCTTTGGGCTAGGGTGTTGGAGCTAGAGTAATGCTCCCAGTCTATGTTTGGGTAGTTGAAAAATATAATGGTGTTTGGAGAGACCTTCATATTTTCCAGGGTTCTCAGGAAGGCCGAGTGGGGTTCCTGGGTTTGGGAGGGTGGTCTGTAGCAGGCTATAAACTGGAAGGCAGTTTTACCCACTGTTAGTTGCACATGGATAGTCTCTGATGCTTCGTGCTGTGCCACCAACCTGGAGGTGTGGGTATCTTTGTGGTTCGGTCCAAGTTTTGGGGCCGAAAAGCATGGTATGATGTATAACCTGGTAGTGCTGGGGTGCTCCTTGAACCAGGTTTCTGTGCATGCATCTTGAGGTTTAGACTTCTGGCATTGAGCAGCATTACTCTTAGTTTCTTATCCCTTGTGATACCTATGGAGGTGGGTTTGTCTTTTGAGCCTTGCCTAAAAGGCACTATGGGGTGGCAAGAGCCTTTCCCAATATCTGAAAGCCCAGGGTGACAGGTGCAAGCCGTCCCTAGTGAAGCATCGTGGCTTGTCGAGCATGTCATCCCAGGCTGACAGGCATTGGATCCCACACCAATACTTAAGCCAATTGTTGAAATTGATCATCTTGTCTTCATATTGTGGCATCATTCTTGGTGAGGGTAAGATGCTACTCAAGGTCAGGGCCTGGGCTACATGCTCAGAGAGCTCCTCTATGTCTCTTTTCGTGTAGTCAAGGGATTTACGTCTCAGGTCATTCACACCAGCATGGACAATGACTGAGTCATATTTGTACTTGCCTTGGAGTGACCTGAGTGCTTGTGTTATGTGGCAGATCCTAGCACCTGACAGGCAGCTCACCATGACCTTCTCCTTGTTCAGCCTGATGAGCGGGACGTCAGTGTACCTGATGATAGAGTCACCTATTACAAGTGTATCAGATGTGTTGTTTAGCCTTAAGGGCTGTGACTGTTCGGCACATTGGCTTTGTGAGCTATGTGTTGCATGTGTTTTGTTTTGGGGTAGCAGTTGCTTGGGTGTCTGCTTTGGAGGTCTCTGCTGCTTAGGCAGATTTTTGTTTAGAGTATGTTTTTGTGTGTTTATGTGTTTGGTTTGCTGTCATGTTAGGTCTATGTGAGACTGGAATTGTAGTGAGTGTGGTTTCCTTCTCCTCCTGACTGGTTATGCCAGTACTGAGTTGAGAGAGCTTAGCCTCCAGTTTGGCTATATGGTTGCATCTCTCACGTGTTGGAATTTGTTGGGAGGAGGAGAGGGTTGTCTGTGTACATGAGGCAGTTGTAACATTGCCTCAAGATTCCCAGATTCACAAGCTGGACCAGAGAGGAGATTGACAACTGACCTATGGACATGCTAGAATAATATTGGGAATTCCTTTATAATTGAAAAAAAGAGCCAGTGGGGAACAAGGTACTCAAGGAGAGTTTGTGAGGGTGTATTGCTTTTAATTTTTTAGTGCTGACTTATATAATTGTTTTAGTGAGCAAGTGCCAGGCTTTAGAGTAGGAATAGAGTGTTTATTATGAGAAGTAGATCAGTTCTAAGGGAAATAGTGAAGAGCAAACTTTGTGGAGTCGAGAATGGTTTAAACCCAATTAAGCTATTCGCAAAATCGCTCAAAGCCGCGGCAAAGCGGGTTTTATACAGGGGGACTTGAAAGAGTTAGAAATTGGCCCAAAACAGCCAATAGACTACCAGATTCTTGTGCTGGGAACACTCCTCCAGGGATAGATAGGCTGCTCTAAGCTCCCCACTGCCACTGGTGAACAAAGAAGCCTCCCTTTATCCAAGAAAGGAAATGGGCAACACATTCACTCTAACACACCTCCAACATTTGCTATCTACCTGAGGAAAAATTATTTGAAGTCTGCTTGGGGTATAACAGTACCTATGCAAACACTTCCAACCAAAGATCCTAAACGTTATGAACTTGGTTGTATACTTGGGAGCCATACGTGTATGTCTTCCTGTTATTTTCTTGTAAATTGCTTTTTTCAGTGTCACTTTCCAAACTTTTTTAAAACTCCTTTGATAATTCTTATAGTTATCATGCAATATTTTATATACCCTACTAATTATCCATTTCTAACAGCTGCTTCTGTTCTAGATTCAGCTAAAAACTCTACCAGAGCAGGTCTTTCACTTAAAACCCCCCATCCATTTTTCTTTATCTGTACTCTGAGATCAAGCCCTGGTAGAAAAGGCCTGCAATCCGAATGTCTTCTTGGCCTCATCCCACTGTATTACCTTTTCTGCTTAAGTTATTTCCTCCAAATATCTTGGTTCCTTTGCCAGGTTTGTCCAGTAAATTTCAGATCCCTCTTGCCAATTTTCTGTACCCCTACTTGCAGTCATCCTTATTGGCAATATCTCCTTTGTCCATTCTTGCATTGGCTTCACTCTTAGAATGTATTCTGCCATGTTATGAATGCAATATTCTGCATACAAATCCCATTCTCTGTTTCTTGAATGTCCCCCCTTGCTTTATCATCATCTTTTTCCACTTTGAATTATAACCTTCTGTTTATTTTATGTATTCGAGTCCTAACTGTGTGGCTGTAAAATACCCCTTAAAATAATGTAAACCTAAACCATCTTGTTCTATTGGAAGGAACAACTTATCCCACTTAACTCTTACCCTCTTTTCTAAAAGTAAATTCCTTCAATTCTTTATTAATTATTGTCCACAATTTCCCCTTAGGTTGATAAAAGAATGCCTCAGCCATATACACGACTAAAGAGACTAAAAACATATTTGCTGCCTGTATATTACTATTCATATCCATAAATAGAGTTTTCCAGTTTCTCAATTTTTGTATGATCTTTTCTTTAGTCTCTTCCCACATATACCTTAGCTGCCATAACAGACGCCTTTTTAATCCATACTCCTAAGTACTTCATTTTAACATGTCCCCATAAATATGGGTATTGCTGAATCAATTTGTGCATGGGTGCATAATTGACAGCTATAGCCTTTGTTTTATCTGCATTAATTTTATGCCCTGAAAAGTCTTGAAACTGTCTCAAAATATTCCACAACACTGAGATGTCCTTTTTTCTGGATTTATCAGGTACAAAATATCACTTTAAAATAAAGCCACCTTTACTTGATTACCATATCAGTTATATCCTTATATTTCTTTGTCTTTTATTTTCCTTCCAATGGCTCTAAATGTAAAGCAAAGAAGAAAGGGAAAGAGGAGACCCCTCCCTGGTTCTTCTGTTCATACATAGTTTATCTGAGAGGAACCATCCTACTTTAATTCTTACCTCAGATCCTGCATCCATCCATCTATCCTCAACCCCTTTTCCCATTTTGCACATGGGGTCAGGGTGTCACTTCAACAGTGACAATCACCTAGAGCAAGGGTTTCATATCTCCTTCTAATTAACCTTATTTATTAACCTTAATTATTGTACCAGGGAATGCAAATGCTTCCAATGTCCTTCTCAAAAAATCCCAGCTTACTCTGTCAAATACTTGCTCTACATCAAGACCCACCAATGACAGAAGTATTTTCTTACATTTGCCTTCCCTGTGGATCATCATTGTTCTAGTAATGTTAAATGTTTGCCTCCCTTGCACAAAACCACACTGATCCATATCTATCAATTCTGGTAACACCTTTGCCATTGTTTTAGCTAGTATAGACATAAAATACTTTATAATCATGGCTTAAAATTGAAATGGTCTATATGATGATTGGTCTGAAGGATATTTACCATCTTTAGGTAGCACACCCACCACATTTTTTTCAAGATGTTGAGGCTTCCCCTCCTTTTAAAATACTTTTACACAAAATCTTCCAGACCCTTATCACTTTTTCCTTCCTAATTGACAGACGTCTACATGAATGCCATCTGTTCTTGAGGTTTTCCCTGAATATTGTTTATACATCACTGTTTTCATCTCATCACCTATCTTAACTGGTAGTTGTTGATACTTGTCTACCTCTAACGTTGGCATAATTCATTAATTAACCACATTGGTTTTGACCAAAACCCCTCCTGGTTGAAGTAAATCAGAAGTCAAATGACTTAGGAAATTCAATGACTCCCTTAGCCAATAGGGAAACAATTTGTGTGTGGATTTAATAAAGCATCAACATAAATCTTTAGGGGCTATGTTTTTAACTCTCAGGCATCTAATATGGGTCTCACTGGGGGATTGTTTAGGCATTTATGACTTTTTGGAATTCCAAAAATAGTAATCATCCCAGGATATGTCAGATATAAGAATTCATATAAGTAATCAAAAATGTAATTCTGCCTTAACAATTCTTATAATAAATAATCAATTTTCCACTGTGGTAAATTCACTTAATTCAATAATACTATGGATTGGGTGTCCCCATAATAATTTGTTAATTTTTGCATTATAATCAGTCCATAAATATCACTCCACCCTCTTTTCAGGTCTTACATATCTTAGCCCTTTATTACCAGTGATGGATTTCAAACACTTCATTTCTATCACAGTGAAATTGTTATATGGCTTAGTTTTGATATGTTGATTAAGATTGTCTGTTAGTTCCCATTCAACTAGCTTTTCAAAAAGACTCAATGCATGATGTGTTGGAGGACTGAGCTTGCTAATATGACATAACTTGACATCATGACTATCCTCAGAGTGCACTTGAACTTTTTTGCAAAACTGTACACAGACTGAATTTACAAATAAACAGTCATAATTCCATTAATCTGTCTACTGTGTCATAATTAGTAGCAGGTGAAAAACTGAGCCCCATCAAAAAAGTAAGACTGTCTCTTCATAGTCAGTTTTTACATGACTGTAATCAAATATGTTGAAGCCATTTTTAATATAGTCAGTCATACTTTGATGTGTGTCTTCCTTCATTAACAGCAATGCTGTTTGTAATTTCCACTCACCTGATGCTTGCTGATTTCCAATAATTCCCATTGTTTGAGTTCTGGCATGAATTGGGACCTTTGCTGCTCATCTTCCTCACAGTTCTCTCTGAATGACATGGGGTGGGATTCTCTAAAGGGGTGGTTTCATCCAAGTCTGAGACATCCAAAGCATTAGTCAAGTTAATTTTTTTCTAAAGTCTTTTCCACCTTATCATGTAGATCTTCATATTTGCTTTTTCTATAGTAAACCTAAAGTTTGCATTTAAACACTCATTGAGTACTCTCTTGATACAACTTTTCCATCCTTTTAATATTGTCTCTGATAAAAAAAAAATGATTTAGCACTTTCATCCAACTAGACTTCATCAGAATCAGTCATTACAAATTTAAACCTATATAATATACACTCTATCAACCAATAATTGTTGTTACATCATCACATGAACATTGTGTCGTATGAATGTCATATACACATTCAAAAAGAAACCTCATACTTTAAATGTAAAATGACATTAACATTATATGAGGGCAAATTAAAACTATTTATGTTATAAAATTGCTCTATCCATATGTGTTAAATTATAATCTTTCTGATTTAAGAGCCAAAATGCAAGCACTAGAAATTGTCATTTATATTTTATACCAAGCCAGATATTTTAAAACATGTTCAGGGATAGGGCATATCACAATACATTTGCAAATGATATATGGTATGTGGCGCTTAAATATGCTGCTGATGTAAGTAACTCTGTATGAACTGCAGTAGGAGGCAGTTCTGGGTATACTGTGGAGGTTGAGAGGAGTACTCTTTGCAAACAACAAACATTGAAATAAAATAATTTCATGAAGATTAATTTTACTCTTACTCAGGAATGGGCTGTATTACAGTCATGGTATTAGAAACTCAAGATGTTTGAAAAACTAAAGTCAAACATATAAATATCTTGAATGCAGTGTTTTTCACATAGCAGTCACGTGATGTGCTGTCAGACCATCCATGAAGGGAATAAAGGTGTTAACGACACACATATATATAAAATGTTTTAGCTTTCATTAAAAATTAGTTACATACTCTTCATGGAGTGAGACTAATATGGTTAACAGCAGGAAAAAAATATACCCTGCCTTAAAAGCAAGCCTGAAATCTATCCTTAGAACTATAGATTAATAACTTATCTCCCAACAGTATATACTGGAATCAGTGCAACATTTTAGTCGCTTTATGGCAATGCAGGGGAAAGGTAGTAAAAGAAAATCCTTTGAAACAAAAGCACATCTGTTATTAAACAAAGCCTTAATAAACAGCTATAAAAGGATAAAACCTAAGTATGGCATGGGTAGATCAAAAAAAAAAAAAAGCATTCCACATTCCTTGATTATGGAATGTTCACAAAGTAGTAGTGAAATGATGTTACACTATGTACTTTACAACTCACTGGGTGGGTTTCTACACCACCACCAACACCATAAGACTTTTGCAAAATAAAAATGATCAGGGTTCATCTTATATCATATCCAATAATAAATTAAAAGTATCACAGGCAGAAAACGTTAGAAGTGATACAGCAGAAAAAAAAGGAAAAGTACAAATAAAGCAATCCATTGATGACTCAAAAAGTGTTATAGAGAATTGGAAAAGGCATCAATAGGAGTAAGAATGCTACCTAAAAAAAGAAATCAGTACTTTTTTAGAAGTATTTATGGCAATCCCATTAAACATAAAGTTGCCAAATGGATAGAAGAGTTAAAAGTAGCAACAAGGGCTGCTAATATATACAGGGCATCCAATAGAATGAAGAAATTGAGACAAAATCAAGAAAGGCTCCTATCTGGAAACCCCCAGGCCCAGATGTAGTACACAACTTTTGGTTAAAGATATTATCTTCTTTGCACAATACTTTGCCCTGAGAAAAAAGTATTTGCACACCTTGAATGAATGCCAACTTGGCTAACAACAGGAAAAAAATACTGGTCTGTAAGAGTGAAGCGAAAAGTAATCTTAAGAACTGTAGACCAAAATCTTACCTTCTAGGAATATGTAAATTGTATAATGGACTACATGCAGACAGATTTTACAGTCACTTAAAAAATAAAAACTTTCAATCATGCCAATAAAATAAGAGGGAAATAAAAATCATATATCCGCGGTGCTGCAGCAGTAGCGTTGTTGCCTCACAGCAAGAGGTTCTCCTGTTCGATTCTCGGTTGGAGTGCGGGGAGTGCCTTCTGTGTGGAGTCTGCATGTCCTCCCTGCAGTTGGGTGGGCATTTGAAAGACATGCATAAATGGGCATGCCTTCGTTGAAGGTTGAACGTCAAGCTGGCACCTCAGCGTTAGTGAAAATTTACTGCCAATCATTAGCGGACCAGAGTTCCGCTGTAGTGACCCCTAACCGGGAAAAGCCGAAAGACAACAACAACATTGAACAAAAGATCAGTGATTTTTAAATGAAGTTATGATAGCTTTATAAAAGGGCATAACCTAAGCATGGGATAGCTAGATTTCAAATAAACATTTGACAGCATTTTGCATTCATGGATTATGGAGTGTTTAGAGAGGACTAAAATACACCCTACACTATATAGCAACCACTAAAACAGTAGCAAACCAGATTGCAATGGGGTCATGATAAAGGGCAAATTATTATCCCAGGCTTTTCTTTATCACCGCTGCTGTTCTTTCTTGCTGTTAACTCATTGAGCTGTTTACTTAACAGACTAAACTATGGTTACAACTTGATTTCCAAAAGCCAGCCTTTCCCAGTGGCATCCCATCAACTTTTTGTGAAAGATTTGAAACGTTATAGTTCAAACAACTGAAAGCAACATTACAAATGTTTAAAACTATTTTTCAGATAACATAAGATAGAAGTTTGGTATTTTAAATGTATCCTAAATGTGTAAAAACAGCATTTATTCTAGGAAAACTGAAGTACCAGGATAATATAAATCTAGGAAAATGAATGTGATAGAAACCTAAGAGAGGAATATGATATAAAAGAACCTGAACAAGAGGGAATGCAGAAAGGGTCAGTAATACATCATGAACAAAGCTTATTGAAGAATATTTTAGAAGAATAAAATTAATAATAAAAATTACCCTGACATCTAGGAATAAAGTTTAAGTTGTAAATCCCTTTGCTCTTCCTGTTCTAATGTACAGGTTTGGAGTGTTAGACTGGTTGTATAAATCATCAGATTAGTTGGGTAGTAAAACAAGAAAACTGCTTCCATTTTATCAAATGATATGTAAAAACAGTGTATGTATATATATATATATATATATATATATATATATATATATATATATATATATATACATACACACAGACACACACCCCACACACATAAATATTCTATAGTACAGAGCAAGAAATATTTCCACATTTGTTACTGGTTGTGATTTACTTATGGCTAAGGGGCTACAGATCAAAAAGTACAATATCCTGGCAAGGCTGTTACAATTGTGAGTGTGCAAACACTACAGCATATAGAAAAAGAAGCACTGGAAATGTGAAACACAATGAATTACTAAAAATGAAGTCCTAATCTCATGGGATCATCCAGTGCCAACAAATATATACATGGAGCAAGAAAACCAGATATTGTACTCCCAAGAGAAAATGGCCAAAGAAGCATTAATCATTGAAGTCGCCACACTTTGACATGATAGTCTCTATAATTTCTCCAGCACTTTTGGGTTTCTAATACCATGAAGGAATGGACTCCATTCCTAAGCTAAAGTATGATTAAAGTTCATGAAATCAATATTGTTTCAGTCTTTGGTGTGAGCCAAAAGTGCTCTTCTCAGCACCAGCAATGTGCCAAGAATTGACTCTCTGCAATTCCTACTAAGTTACATGTATTAGTAACATATCTAAATATGACTATAAATTCTGTTTTTTGAGACTCATTGCTCCCACTACTATTGGAACTGCCTGATTCTCTTCTACCTTCTTCCACACTGCACTGCTCTCTGCCTGCAAATCCTGGTATTTTATGACTTTGTGTATCTCTATACATAAGACACTGTAATCAACGGATGTAGCAATTTCTATGATCAGTGCTACTTTTGTCTTCTTTTCATGGACTACTATAGCTGGTTTTCTCGCATCTATTTTTGAACTGCTGGTAATGGGTGAACCCATGTAATATAAACTTCATCATTTTCTGTAATGTTTGACGCTCCTGTTTCCAGTGCTTCTCAGCTACCTCAATATTATAATGTTTGCACAATCCCCAATGCAACAGACTTGCCACATTATTATGCCTTTCCGTATATAGACCCTCTAACATTAGTGTATTACACCCAGCAACAAGATGCATGACCATTTCCAATTCTGTTTTACAAAATCTTTGTCTGTTTCTTCGACATGTTCAATGGATTTTGTAAACCAATGTGTACATAGTCCACTGTCTTGAGCTGCCAAAACTAACCTCTGGTCCCTTGGCTTAACTTCATCTCTCCTTAACCATTCCTGCATTAAATTCTGATCAACCTGAAGTTGTTTCAGGGGTTTCTGTACTTCCAACTGTGTTTATGCATTTTCCAGATTTTTGCCTTCTCATCTGATCCTTCACCTTATATTCATTCTTTTTTTTTTTTGGCAAATTCAGTTGCTTCCTGATTCTTATCCACTTCTGGTTTGATTTCCATTCCCACTTGACACCAATATGCTTCTGCTAAACTAAACAGGGAAGCCATCTTACATTTGTTCTCTTCATGTTTTAAAACATTCCCTGTGTTTGGATCTTGTGAAGTCAGCAAATGTGTATTGAATCCTATGATTGTAGATCCATACATGTAATCAATTTTGAGGAGGTCCATACCTCCTTCAGAAAGAGGAATATATAATATTGGTATATACTGATTTTTATAATCATTTGATAAACATGAAGCATTTTTCATGTTTTCCTGTCCAACTGATCTAATACCTTTTGGAGCCAGTCCATCACCCCAAAACTGTAAGTTAGAACAGGAGGAGCTAATTGGTTTATAGCTTGGACTTTGCTCCTAGATGTAAGCGCTATTTTCAGTATTAATTTTACTTTTCCAAAATATTCCTAAGTTTTCTTCGCATTTTTATTTCTTTTCTTTTTTTTTTTATTTAACATTTATTGACCGGGAAAGTCCGACTAGGTTCCACAGATCCTGTTTTCAGTGGAGGCCCGGGGAGAAATGCTCCAGAATGCATTTGTTCATGTTTTGTTGTCAGTCTTTCATCAATTTCCAAATATTTATACACTCCCTCTTCCTCAAGTTCTTTTATAACACATTTCTGTCTGAGACAGATATTTTCTTGGTGCTGCAGCTTTAAAGGTTACTTTTGCACATTTATCAAGATCAAATGACACTCATATCCCCAGAGAAAGTTTTGACTACTTGCAGTTGTGCTTTTAGTTCCTCATCTGATGAACTATATAATTTTAAATCATCCACAGGGAAAAGATGAAAAGTCTTTACACTTTTTTGTGTGATCCAAATTGTAACCTTGACGTACTCTATTAAATAGACTACTTAATGGGTTAAGAGCAAGACAAAAGAGCAGCGGTGACAAAGAGTCACCCTGGAATATCTCCCTTTCAATGATCCTTTGTTCCATATGACTTTCTTTTGTTAACTATTTGTTCTAGTGCCACAACTGAGTTTCCTTCTAAATAACTATAAACTCTGTTAACATCCATTTCAGTTTACAGTTTATACATCATTGGAAGGCAAGTTATTGTCTATAGTTTTTAGGATAGTTTGCAAGTTCACGCTTAAGTAGGAGTATTGGTTTTCCTGTTGTTAACCATGTTGGCATCTGTTTGGGGGCATGTATATAAATACTTCTTTCAAATGGCTAAATCTTCATGTAAAGATGTTAATACTTTTAATCAGAAGTTAGGTACTGCATTTGGGCCTGGGGTTTTCCAGTCAGGAGCTTTTCTTAATTTTTTTTTCAATGTCTCTCTCCTTTACTTCATCCCATTTCATATCTTGCACATTTGAACTTCTTATTTACTTCTTCTATCTATTTAGCATCTTTGTTATGCTCCACAGCATCGTCACTGATATTTCTCCAAAACATGTCTATTTCTTCTTTTTTGATGGTGCTTCTATTGCTTTTGCCTTGTTTTCCAATTCTCTATAAAACTTTTTTGGGTCATCAGTAAAGAACTTATTTTGTAGTTTTCCTTTATAATTATCAAAATATCCTCTATGTTTTTCTGCCTGCACTGATATCTATAGTTTATTATTTGCAAAAGTGCATGATAGATACTGGTACATTTTGATACTGCATATTGCTTTTATCATGTCAGTCTTTCTGAGTATTTTTGTTGATCTGTTCTGTCTTCTACACTCTTCTAACAGTGACACATCTTGCCTTAATTGGTTTATAGTTTTCTCTGTTTGATACTTCCATAATGGCATTTGATTTCTCCCCTTCCATTCCTTTACCGTCCTGTCATTTTGTGGTAAGACTGTATTTATTTATTTAGTTGTACAGTAATATATCATATTTACTTGTGTTATATCTGATGAATTTCTGTGAAGAGTCTTGATTTCTTGATTACTGTATTCATTTGTTTTATCACACTTCTAATATTTGGGGTCTTACTGACTTTCAGCAGTCTATTTTTTTCATTGATCTTAATATGTCTAGCCATCTATTAAATCAAGCAATTCTTCCCTCAGATAATTTTCTTCTAAACCAAGGGCACATTCTTTATTCTCTGTTTCCTGCTAGCATTCTACAGAAAGTTCCAGAAAATCTTCCTGTGACATATTCTTTTCAACATCACCCTGTGTCACCGACTGCTGTTTCTTATGGGAACTCACTGGCCTATCACTCCACAACATTGACTGCATCAGAGTTGCCACGGTTTCCTGTTCCTTCCCTTGCTGTGCAACTACAACTGAACTTTTTGTACTGGTTTCCCACTAAAGGCTCCAAAGTATCTTCATAGGGCAACTAATCAGATGCTTTCTGCTCCACTGGTTTCTCCTTAATTTGGGGATTCATTATTCTGTCATGCTTTGATCTATCAGAGTTGGATTTTCTACACCAAATCCTTCACTTTGCAGGTAATCCATACCTTTAGTTTCTCCATTACTAATCCTTTCTTCTATGTTTCCCCTTTGCTTTCTTATTTTTTTTTGCATTGCATAATTATCCATATATGGATGCCTTTGTCTATATTTCTCTTCAGATGTCTTTGGTGCTACTTTTTGCATTGACTAGTTTTGCTTTCTCCTTTGCATAGCTATTGCACCATATTAAAGCTCTCTTTCTTTCCCATGTCCATAGTTCTTCTTCAGATGTCTCCTCATCCTCATGATTCTCCTTCCTTGAATGACTCATTGGTCTGACATAACCTGTTAGACTCTCTATACTAAATCCATCACTTTGCAGGTGTTCCATAAATTCAGCTTCTATGTTTTTTAACTTCTGTTTTACTAATTGTCTGTTCTACGTTCCCCCTTTGTGATCTTATTTTTTGTATTGTGACATTTTCTATATCAGAGTGCCTTTGCCTGTATTTCTCTTTGAACATCTTTGGAGCTGATTTTTTTGTATTAATTAATTTGGCTTTCTCCTTTGCATAAAACTGCACCATATCAGATCTCTCTTTCTTCTTTCCAATGTCCACATTTTTTTATACCTTTCAAAAATGTTTAGATTTTGTTCTTTATATTTTCACATGTTTTCAGTTGCTTTTTCTCCCAAATGGACCAAGGTTTCTTGGTCTATGTAAGGTGTTTCCTGAATCTGTTTTATTAGTGAACACAAATTGACATGTGAAGGTTTTGACAGTTTTTCCCTAGTGCCAAGTATTTTTCCTTCCTCTAATTTCTGTCTTAATATTTTTTGTATATCCTCTGTCTGAAAATTCTGGGCTTCATGCATAATAGCAACAATATATAACTACTTTCTATCATCTTTGGGGCTCTTTTTTGGCCTGTCAGTTTTTTGTGATTTTTGTGGACTACTACTTCCTTCTACAATGGGGGAGCATCCTCCCCCCTGAACCTGGCTTAGCCCCATTGTAGGAACGTTCCTGTGTCTTGAGGGTTCCACACTGTCATCTCTTCCAGTCCTGGCACCTGTGTGCCTACCAGGATTGGGACTTTTTTATCCTGGGACTTATGCACCCAGCTATCTTTTTAGTTTTTAACCTACTTCTGTCCATGATATAGCCTCCAGTGTACTGACACATTTGAAACTGTAAACCAAAGCAGATACTGAAGGAATGTGAAATAAAGATGCAGATAATTCCAGTGGTAATAAGAGTAAAAGGCTAACAAAAAATAATTTTCAAGCATAGTTAAGGTATAAATAATTTTATATGACCTGAAGAAGGAGGAGACAATTCTGGGTATGCTGTAGGTGTTGAGAACAGCACTGGTGGTAAATATAAAAGAATGAAAGAGTACTAATTTCATAAACTTCATTAAGAAGTAGTATTAATTTCATGAACTTTATTTACACATTGAGTTGCAAATCAGGTCCATTTCTGTAAAGGTATTAAAAATCCTAACCATTTAAAAATGGATAATATATAAAATATGTATACAGAAAGTGTTATAGAAGAAATGGTGGTTACTTGTGCTTCTAAATTTCTCACACAGAGGAGTCACTGCTGATTGTTTTACCCTTAACTCATTAAGATGTTAGATTATACTGCGGTTTTAACTTCCCTTCCAGAAAAATGACCTTTTTTAAGGACATCTCATCAACTTTTGTGGATGATTTCAAATTGTTTAGTTTATCAGATGAGGATCTGAAACTGCAACTATAAATGGTTAACATTTTCTCAGATAATATAAGAATGACATTTCGTCTTAATAAATGTGGAAAAGTAACATTTATAACAAAGAAATTGCAGTACTGAGAGCATATCAACCCAGGACAGGAATGTGATATAAATGAACTAGAACAGGAGGGAGTGTATAAATATTTGGGAATAAACAAATGCTTGTCAGTAAAATAGGAACAAATGAGAAAAAATCTTAGAAATGAGCAGTTCAGAAGACTAAAGCTAGTATTGAAAGCTGCCTTAACATCCAGGAATAAAATCCATGAAATAAATCAATTTACTTACAGTTATGGTGTGATTGACAGGCCCCAAACTGTATTGAATCACTTGGACAAGAAATCAAGAAAAATGCTTCATGCTTATCAACATATGCATTCAAAGAGTCTGTAACCTTTGCCATGAGGCAAGTATGGACCTCCTTGAAACTGACTACATGTAGAGGTCTGCAGTTGTGGAATTGTATACATATTTGCTGACCTTGTAGTAGTAAAATGTCTACAGCATGAAGAGAAGTCTAAGATGATGTCTTGGCTTAATTTAGCAGTGGTATTTTGTAAAGGATTGGCAGTGGAAATTAAACTAGAAGTAGGCAAGAATCAGAACTGAAAGGACAAAAAAAGAAAGAATATAAATTAAAGGAACAAAAATTGGAAGGTCCACAAATATACTGGCAAGTATAGAAAATTCCTAGAAGAACCAGATGCTTATCAAGATTTGATGTAGAAATGGTTAAGCACAAGTGATTTTAAACAAAAGTTGAAAGGCTAATAATGGCAACCCAAGGCAGTGGGTTATGTACACATTAGTTTATAAAGTCTAGGGAACTATGTCTACGGAAACAAATCCAGGTTGTGTAAAACAGAAATGGAAACAGTTGCACATCCTGTTCCTGGTTGTGATGTAATTAGGCTGCATGTCTGTGTACTGACAGGTGTAACAAGTTGGCAAGGTTGTTGCTTTCAGATTGAGCAAACATTTTAGCATACAAGTAGCCAAGATGCACTGGAAACATGAACCATGAAGAACTACTGAAAATCAGAGTATCATTCACACTGGAAAATCCATTACAAACAGTCATGCAAGTAGAAGCAAGTAAACCAATTATTATAGTTGAAGCAAAAAATATCCGTATGTACAAGCAGAAACTCCATATCACCTAGGCCTACGTATGAAGACATTACTGGATACATTGTAACATATCCGTATGTACAAGCAGAAACTCCATATCACCTACGCCTACGTGTAACATATCCGTATGTACAAGCTGAAACTCCATATCACCTACGCCTACGTATGAAGACATTACTGGATACATTGTAACATATCTGTATGTACAAGCAGAAACTCCATATCACCTACGCCTACGTATGAAGACATTACTGGTTACATTGTGACATATCTGTATATACAAGCAGAAACTCCATGTCAGCTACACCTACATATGAAGACATAACTGGATACATTGTAGTGCTGAGAAGAGCAATCCTGTCAAATATCACAGACTGAAACAACACTGATTTTGTGAACTTTTATTGTATTATCATGTAAGAATGGGGTCCATTCCTATCACTGTGTTAGAGGCTTTAAATATTTGAAGAAAGTAAACAGGGTGAAATCATAAAAGTATGCTGAATGCAACAGATGTTTTTTTGAGTAGCAGTGATATGCCATCAGACCACTGTTGTTTTGTCTGGTCTTTATTCCATTATGCTGTTTAACAGACAAAGGCTATAGTTACAGCTTGACTTACAGGAAACAAAACAACCTTGTCAAATGACACCTCACTTCCTTTTCATGAATGATTTAAAACTGTGCAGCTCATCTGACAAAGAGTTGTTAGCACAATTAAAAATGGTTGAAACATTTTTTCAGATGACATAAAAAGATGTTAGGATTTGGTAATTATGTGAAACCAATATTTATAGCAAGAAAACTTTAAGCTTCTAACACAGTGATAGGAATGGACCCCATTCTTGTTCTCTCCAAAGCCAAGAACACAGCATTCATGGGACCGGACAACATCCCAAGCTGCATCCTACACAAACTTCAGAACTAACTGGCCCCCCACCTAAGCACTATGTTCAATCACAGCCTCAAGTAAGGCTTTGTACCCACTGAATGGCATTCTGCAACAGTTATACCACTCCACAAAGGGGGAGCCACCACGGAGTCTGGGAATTATCACCCTATTAGCCTGATGAGCCTGGTTTGCAAGGCCATGGAACGTATCATTGTGAAACTCATAAACAAAGACATTGGTAACCTCCAAACTCTGGACCCACCCTGTCTGGGTTTGTGAAGGGCAGATCATGCCTCCTGAACCTGATTGACTTCTTTGAAACAGTCACCAAAGCTGTAGATGAGGGTAAGATAGTTCACACAGCCTATCTTGACCTCGTCAAGGCTTTCGACATCATCCCCCATTCTGGAATCACAGATAAACTCACTAAATTGGGTATAAATTCCTATGTCACAAGATGGGTTGCCAACTGGCTCACTAACAGAACCCACACTGTAAAAGTTGCAGACTCCAAATCTGACTTCAAACCTGTGACAAGTGGAGTACCACAGGGCTAAGTCTTGGGTCCTCTCCTGTTTGGTATCTACTTCTCTGAAGTACAGGCTAACACAGAGGGCCTCTGGCTGACAAAGTTCACAGATGACTGCAAATTAGGTGCCATAGTCGAGTCCCCAAACAATGTGGACATCCTACAGAAGGGCCTAACTGAGACTGATGCCTGGTGTCAGAGCCACAACCTACAGCTCAATGCCAAAAAGTGCATTGCCATTCCCTTTGCTAAAAACTCGGTACCCATGAACTACCACATAAGCAGCAGTCCACTAAATGCCGAAGGTGTGATAAGAGACCTTGGAACTCAGGTGGACAGTAGTCTCTCCTTTGACAATCACATTGCCACAGTAGTCAGGAAATCCTTCTACGTGGCACACCTCATCATGAAAGGGTTCTCATCCAGAAAAAAAGATGTCATTGTTCCCCTCTACTTGTCTCTTATTAGACCCATTATTGAGTACAATGCCCCTTTTGGAATGTACCTCACAAAACATCTGAAACAGCTGGAAAGGCCACAAAAATAACTCACAAAGAGGATTACGAGACTCAAACAGATGTCCTATGCTAACCATTTAAAAAAAACTCCAGCTTAACTCCGTAACATATCGCCTACTCCGAGGTGATCTCTGCCTAACATACAAAGCTATGTCAAACCCAGAGCTGTTGGACATGCTACACCTAAAGAAATCCCAATCACTTTGAGCTACATGCTCTAGGGACCTAAACCTTGTCACCACAATAAACAGAAAATGCTGGAGGGATAGATTCCTGTCCCAGGCACTTCTCATACTCTGGAACAAGCTACCTATCTATGTCAAGCAGAGTTCCTCATTAACAATCTTCAAGAAAAATCTTGATGAGTGGATGGGAAATAGGAAATTCACTCCGGGGATCACTTCTGTGTCTCTGCTCGACAGGGGCACAGGAAAATAACCTTCTTGGGTGGTGAAAGCCAAGTAACCTTGTTGGCTAGGCTTATACAGGCCCTTGGGATGATAGCCTAGCACCTACCTATTAACCTATAAGAGTCAACAAAATGTCAGCCTGGGAGAGAAATTTCCTAGAAAAGAACTGAAACAAGAGGCAGTGCATAAATGTCAATAACTAGAGGAAGGCTCAGCAGCTAAACATGAACAAACAAGGACAAAGGTTTGCAAGGAATATTTTAGAAGGCTAAAAGTAATGCTTAAAGCTTTCTTCAAATCTAGAAATATAGTTCAAGCTATAAATCAGCTTATACTTCCTGTTTTAACTTATACTTTTATTTATTTATTTATTTATTTGCACTTTGTTGACCACAGTAGTCCCACCAGGCTAAAGGCCTCTTTTCAGGGGAGACCCAAGTTGGCATTCATAATGACTTGGGGGAATTTAGCCAAGGCATACTTCCCCTACTCTTTTTGATAAGTGCTGTGGGATATTTTACATCCACCTGAGGTACCATCAACTCAGACAGATGGGATCTCTGACCTCTCATCCAAAAGATGGCATACTTAGGAGTGTAGCACCCTCCCTTATGCTGCACGTCAGTATCAACATTGAAAACTACTCCAACTGCCTGGTGTGGGAATAGAACCCACATCCTTCTGAAAGCAAGAAAACATTCATGTCTGCCAATTAATTCATAACAAATAATAATGCATCTCTCAGTCTGAAACAGAGGTGGCCCTCTCTGAAATTAACTAAATATATAGGTTAGCAATTGTGGGACTGCATGTTGGCATCATCAGACCAAGACATCTGATAGTTCTATAGCATAAAGAAAACAAGTCAATAATGACAAAACTGCTTAGACTGTCAGAAGTAATTAGAAAGAGATCAAGTAATCAAATCAGTCTAGTAGTGGACAAAAACATGTAGAAAGAGAATGAGTTAAAATGCTAAATAAAGACCATGAAAATAAGAAGACCATACTGAAATCACAGAGTCATAATGGAATGTATAGAGAACTGCTGGAATGACCGCATGATCAAAATTTGGTGCATAAATAGTTAAGATGTGGTGAATTTAAACCAAACTATAAAAAGCAAATAATGGTAGTTGAAGACAGTGGACAACATAACTGTGAAGTTATCAAGCAATGTTTGCTTTCACTCATCTGATGGTACCACAAAAATTAGATCACCAACCAACGGCCTTTCTTCAGGAATCAAGCGTCTTTTCCTTCCACCCTTTTCATGGTACAGTAAAAATTACCCCATCAAACCAAGTTTTTCTACAGGAAGTAGTCTGAAACTATATGAAAACATATACACACAAAACATATAGCTGAAATAGGAAAATGTACATTTTGCAGTACAGAGCTACAAGCAGCTAATTTATATGAAGTTTCTTACAGCTGTGCAGATATTACCACATGCAGACACTGAAAACATGAACCACAATTATTACGTGTAATGGAGAAGTAGTGATCACTTGGGATCCTCTAATACTAACAAGTAAAACATTAGAAATAAGCCATCTATTGTAGTGGAAGACAAAATGGCAAAAGCAGCATTGATTATGAAAGCAGCTACTATAATGTTTTTCATAATGAAAGGCATAAAGTTATAAAACATTCAAGACAAGTAGGAAAAATTAAAGCAATGTGGAATAGGGACAGACAGTTCCAGTGACAGAAGCAACTGGTCTAAGAAAAATAATTTCCAAGTGTATTTAAATAGGGTATCAATACATGAATCCCCATCTGAAGTACAGAAAGGCACTTTTGGATACCCTGTGATTAGTGAGAAGATCACTGTTTGTAGTCCTTTAAGACTGAAGCAAAACTGACTAAACAGTCTGTCAACAATGCATTGTTAAATATATCAAACCAAGCACATAGTAAGGCTGACTACTGCCACTGCAAAAGTTATATCCCACTCCCTAAAGAACTTGCACAGCTGAATTTCATCTGCAGTTGCAAAAGTTCACAGGGAGCAATACACTGAGTTAAATCTATGTAAGTCCATTTCCAAGACTCAAACTAATAACTTAATTTGTTAAGTCAAGCATTTGTCTGTTCTGTTTTGTAGTGTTGAATCTGCTGGATGGATATCCCCACCCCACTTACTCATCCACACTCACAAGCCTTTTATTGCTGAAGGTGAAGTTTAATTAACACTTTAGCATATTTTACTCTTATCAGTGTACTATATCCTTGGCAAGACAAAGAAAAGTCCGTAACCATAAAATTAAATGCTGTGACTCAAGTCACGAATTTAGACTTCAGAGAGCTTGTCTTTGTATCCATGAACATTCTACCTCACTGATTGTTTTTGGTGGTAGACCATCTGGTGGAGGGGGGGGGGGGCAGTAACTGCTTTCCACTGAAGGAACAGTCTGGTCCTCCCTGCATTTATTATTTTATTTATTTATTTATTGACATTTGTTGACCAGGAAAGTCCACTGGGTCACGTGGCCCATTTTCAGTCGAGGCTGTGGAGAAAAGTTCCCAAACATTTTAATACAAAGTATTTAAAGATAATAAAGACAATTACAACAGCTACTTAGTTACTGCAATAAATACAAAAAGGAAAGTAAGCTCAATACACCAACAGTAACATAATGTCAACAAAACAGATATTATGAAATATTAACAAATATAGATATAAAAAAATATATATTTTTTTTAATTATTAGTAACTGACTGGGAGCAGTCTGAAGAACAAAAATTGTACAATGGAAGAAGAGGGTAGAGATTTGAAAGTTTATGGTAGTTTAGACTTAGACAGTGAAAGATCAGATTGCTGAGATAATGGCCTTTTAGTGCAGTTTTAAAGAATCTAGCTGAGTGACGTAGGAAGGTAGAGCATTCCAAAGTTTAGCAATGCTGTGACAATATAGGCTGTGACCATTTCTTTCTCTGGGTTTGGTTATACTTAATTGGTGCTTGTTTGTAGATCATAGGTTATGGGTTAGATTGTATGGTTGTAGGATAAAGTGGAGTGCCAGGCAGTTGTTAGGTCTGAATATTAATTTATGTGCAAGGATTAGTTGTGTGTACTGTCGGTAGTGAGGGAATTCAAACCAATTCAATTCAGAGATGGCTTAACAGTGGTGTGAGCAGTTAGACATCCCAGAGACAAATTTTGCTATTTTATAATAGCAAGATTGCAGTTTGCTGGAAAGGGATGTGTGAGGATTAGTAAAGATGGGACTTCTGTAGAGGATGGAAGGAATAAGCAGAGTGTTAGCAAGTTTTATTTTAGTTGGCTTGTCCATTCAGAGTTTGTGATGATAAAGTTTCCCAAGCTTGAAATGAGTTATTTTTATCGTATTGAGAATATGCTGCTCGAAGGTGAGTTTGTCTTCAGTAGTTGTACCTAATAATTTTGCTGTCTTCAGTAGTTCAATTTCTGTGTTTTTTTTTTTGTGGGAAAATTTTAGTAATAGCTGAGCATCATTTAGCCAGGTCTCAATACATGTAAAGGCATTTTGAGTAATCTTTTGGAAGCTGGAGAGATTGGTAGAAGAGGAGATGATAGTTGAATCATCAGCATATTGGATGAGTGTACTTTGCTGGTATGCATTGTGAAGATTATTAATGCATATATGGATAACCAGTGGCCCCAGACTAGATCCTTGGGGAACTTCTGTATTATTGGGCAGGTATTTGGATTGCTTATCTTGCCACTTTTTCTAGTTGTTGCAGTAGTTTAGAGTGTTACAATATATCAAAAACCTTGTACAGGTCTAATAAGATGACTTAGGAAAGTAGGCCAGCATCCAGGGCTTTATTCACAGTATCAGTAAAAGAGAGAAGGGCTGTAGTTGTGCTGTGTGTTGGGTGATACCCATGCTCGGCAGGTGCAAGGAGGTTATTATCAGAGAGATGCTTTAAAAGTTGGGTACGTATGCATTTTTCTAAAATTTTGATAGTGGTGAGAATATAGAAAACTGGATGATAATTAGAGAGATCATAGGTAATTCCACCTTTATGTAGTGCAGTAATATGTTCATAGGTTGGTACTGGGCTATCTGCCCAAAGGCATATATTAGCCCAGCCACGTTGTGCAGTATTCACCGCCCCTTTAGTAGTTCCCTAGACCCTTGTACTAGCAACTAGTACCCTTGGCCCCTATCTAGTAGTGCTGTTGGTGTGATCCCCGGTGTGAACCTTCTGTTACCCATCCACTCATCAAGGTTCCTCTTGAAGAGTGATAGTGAGGGGCTCTGTCTTATGTAGATCGGGACCCTGTTCCATAGTAAGGGAAGTCTCTGCGAAGGGAATCTATCCCTCCAGCATGTTCTATTCATTGTTGTGTTGAGTTTTATATCCCTAGAGTGTGTAGCTCGAGTAGATTTGGTTTTGCTAAGATGGAGCATGTTCAACAATTCTGGGTTGGACATGGCTCTGTACGTTAGACAGAGATCGCCTCTGAGAAAGCAGTATGCAACAGCGAACAGTCTTAGTTTTTTCAATCATGCTGCATAGGGCAACTGTTTGAGGCCAGTAATCATCTTGGTTAGGTATCTCTGTGGTCTCTCCAGCTGCTGGACAAGTCTAGCCAGGTACATTCCAATTGGTGCATTGTACTCAATAATGGGTCTGATGAGGGAAGAGTAGAGGGGTACCATTACATCCTTAGATCTTGATGCAAACCCTTTCGTGATCAGATGGGTCACATGGAAGGATTTTCTAACCACTTTGGCAACATGGGTATCAAAGGAAAGCTGACTACCTACTTGGGTCCCTAGATCCCTTATTTCTTCTTCAGATTTCAGGGGATTACCTCCTATGTTGTAGTTTGCGGGTACTCTGTTTTTTCCAAAGGGGATTACTACACATTTTTTTTGCATTTAGCTTGAGACCATGGCTTTGACACCATGCATCAGTCTCATTTAGGCCCTTCTGGAGGATATCCATGTCAGCTGGAGACTCTATTATAGCACCCAGTTTGCAGTCGTCCGCAAACTTAGTCAGCAACAGCCCTTCCGTGCTTGCCTGTACTTCTCAGAAGTATATGCCAAACAGGAGGGGACCCAGGACAGAGCCCTGAGGCACACCACTCGTTACTGGTCTGGATTTGGACATAGATCCCTCTACTCTTACCTTATGGGATCTGTCTGAGAGCCAGTTTGCTATCCATCTTGTGACATAAGGGTTTATGCCCAGGCTGGTGAGCTTATCAATAATACCTGAATGGGGAATGGTGTCAAATGCTTTAGCAAGGTCAAGGTAAGCCGTGTGTACCTCCTTTCCCTTATCTATAGCCTGAGTAACTGTCTCAAAGAAATCCACCAGGTTCAGGAGGCATGATCTGCCCTTGACGAAGCTGAACTGTGTGGGGTCCAGCGACTGGAGGTTCCCAATCTCTCTTTTTCAGATTGGTACCTAGTGCCTCCGAATATGTTTTTGTGTATTTATGCGTATGTTTTGCCGGTGCTTGTTTTATAGATTCATGTGTGACAGGTGGTGTGATGCAAGTGTGTCCCTTATCCTCTTGACTGTCTATTACAGACATTTATTTATTTATTTTATTTTTCCAGAGTTGGGGGACACATCACTCTGAGATGGAGCAAATAATGAGTATACAAACTGGGTAAGCTATAGCTTCGGCTGTGAGTTTTAGATATTCAGATGGTAGATAGTCTGCAGAGAGGGAGCATGGTTTTAGATTGTTGAGAAGTTTGAGCAATCGAGATGTGGATACTGGTTGTATAGAGAAAAGAGAAGTAGAGGGGCAGAGGTAGATGTTTCGCTAGTGGGTGAAGAAAGAGAGTTGAAATTATCCTGAGTAAGATTTGAAGGGGTTGGTAGATTATAACAGTTTGGGTCAGTTTTTGGAGGGAAGTCTTTGAGTAGATTTAGGATGGTATTAATAAAGTGAGAGTTAAATGTATTGGCAATTTGTTGTGGGTCTTTATCAGGATAAGATGATGGGTTTTGTGAGGTTCCAGGATTGAGTAGGGAGGAAACTGATTTCCAGAACTTTTTTGGATTGTGATTTTGATCAATGATGACTTATTGTTTGGCCTTATTTTGGAGTTGTTTGTAAATAGTTTTATTTAGTGGGTTCTTGTTTTTTTGCCATTCCTTCTAAGCTCAATCTCTAGAAAGAAGAGCTTGTTTAGTGTATTTTATTAGCCAGGAGGCATGGTTATGTTTTATCTGTTTGATAGGAACTGAGGCTAAGCTAAGTGTCTCAAGAAATAATTTGTTGAAATAGTTAACAGCATCATCCAATGGCAATACTTTTACTGAGGTCCAGTTGTGAGCCTTTAGGGAATGTATACATATATTTTAGTTGAAGATGGTAAGGTTTTTGGATGTTCTATAGGAGTGGGTTCTGGGGATTTGAATTTGTGTTCTATGGGTAAAGACTGGGAAGTGGTCACTTAAAGGGTTAGGGAGTGTACCACTATCGGAGTATTTATGAAGGTGAGTGACTAGGATCCAGTCTAAGATTAATTCTGTTTGGGTAGCTTGAGTACAAGTAGGACTTATAATAAGCTGTGTACATCTGTGCAGGTTAATACTGTTTGTAGGGGAGTTAGAGATTAAGTTTTGCCAATTAATATTTGTGTCACCAAGAATGATAGTTTCATAGGAAATATTGTGGTTAGCCCAGGATAGAAAGTTTTCCAGGGTAAAGATATTCTAGCCTGGGGGGATATATAGTACAGCAATACATAATTGTTTATTACTATTAATGTAAAGAGTTGTAAGTAGTAATTTCATATTTCCAAAAGTAGGGACTGTTTTTTTGACAGACAGTAATAGTGTAGGAGTCACAGTAAACTAATGCTTCACCCCCTCCTTTTTTGCAGAGTCTGTTGTTGCAAAGGATATTGTAACTGAGTGAGAGAACTTCATTGCCAGATATGTGTGGTTTTAACCAGGTTTCTGTTATTACCACAATATCTGGGGTATATTGAAAGAGCCAGACTTGGCATTCAGTGATTGTATTACAGATGTTACATGCACTTAATGTTATTATATATAGGTCTTGATTTGCATGATGTTAGGTGGATGACAGTAGATTGTTGGGACCAGGGTTGGGATAACTATCACCACATTGAGATAATTCGAGTACATGGAGTATTACCGTATTTATTTGGTGGGTTCCTAAAGGGGATTTAAGTAGGAAGTATGAAGCCAATTTAAATTTAGTATTGGTGGGGAAGAGTTTCATTTTGGGTATATGTAGGGTATTGATTGTTTCCCCACTACTTTTGCCTTTGTGGCTCCAAATTCAGAGTCCCTTCCCTACCCCATGTCCCAAGTGTTCTCCACATCCATCTGCTTCGCAGGAAGGTGCACTGGATTCTTGTATTTTCTTAACAGTTATGGTTTATTTCATTTTGGTTCAACCTTGTACTAGAAAAATATAAATAAGATTTTACTGTGCTAAATTCTAAGTGTTTTGTTTTCTGCTGTTAATGTGTAGTGATGTGATATGAATGTGGTACAAAAGGTTTACCGTGTGTGTAAATAAGCTGACTGCTGACTTGGTATAGTAAAGGGTTTGTATTCTTTATGCTGCATTTTTCCCTTATTCTTGTTTTATGGAACTATGGGAATGAGGTCACTTTATGACATGTTTTTCATGTTCCTTCTTGTTTACATACAAGCTCCCTAACCTTGGTACCTGCACATTATTTCACCTGGCAAATAACTTGTTTTGCACGTTCCTTTATGTTTTAGTTAACCACAGGAACTAGCAGGCGTACATGGAGCATTCCTGGGTGTTTGGCCAACACCTGTGCTTTGTTTCAACATAATCTTTGCTAATCCTGTGTGTGTCAACACACAGATAACTTTTAAAATATGGGACTTTCTGCTTGGTCAGACAGAAGCCTCACCTGTGGAGTGGACACACTGCCCAAGGACTTTCACAATAGAGACTCCTGCCTGGCCGAAGTAGGGCTTCCTAGTCAAAGTGTTGGCAAGGATGAAGCTTCTAGCTTTATCAGTGATGTATTAATTCTGTTGTTCTTGATTTACTATGATGGATTGATTTATTTAAGTTATACTATGTTGTTTTATATGTATTGTCTAATTTTATTGTAATAGGTTTATAGGTTTATAGATTAGTACTAAGCTAACTGCCCTTGCGAGCCATTTTAAGCCTAGCCAATTATCCCTTGTGAGACACAAACCCTGAACCTTGTGTTTGTAAAGCAAACACCTTAACCATTAGGCCACCCTCCCAACAATAAAGTGACTATTGCCTGACTACGTTGTCTTGAGCATTTCTGATCCTGCTAAAATTAACCACATTAGGCAATGCATTTTCTTGGTGTAATCAACAGGATTTTAAATGTTTCAGAAAAAGAGTAAAAAGAATGTCGCATCTGAAGATGTTCAAATCCCGGGGAGGAATTGTGCTCGCTATGGGATGCTGGCCACTGAGTGGTCATGTAGTGCAGCTTTCATTGAAAACTGGGATGTATGTTTAAAAGATGCAGAACTGAAAGCTGTAGTAACATTTGCAAAAGGTTTCAGTAGAAAAAGGAAAAGAACTTAGTGCGATATGCAGATGGAACTGGATCCTTTTATCTGCTTATCAAAAACATCAGCATAAAATTTGCAAGGCTGAGCAGGTAAAACAGTTAGAGAAACAAGTTCGTGACTTACAGAATCAACTTGTAATGTTACAGTTTCAAAATCAGTTGTTAGATGATAAAGCAGACGTATAGCAGGTAGCTGGAAAAGATGTTGTAAGAGTAGCACAATATAACTTTAGAAAAAGAAGAGGCAAAATAAACAAAAGAAAATTGCATAGGAGTATTGCTAAAGCTGGGTAATATGGAACTCTCTCCCCAATAACCTCATGCTTGCAACTTCACTAATTCAATTCAAAAATAGTCTAAAACTCCACTTTAAGTCACATTGGCTATGTCCTTGCTCAAACCCAAACTAGCTTAAGGTGATAAGAGCTTTTGTATGTTATGATAAAGAACTATGTATGTTGTCAAACTCTATGGCATTATAGTAGACCGGGATCCTGATCATTGGGGTGGGGATATTTGGTTTTCTTCAGATCCCTCTGATCATTCCGATTCTTATGAAAATGAAAACACTTCTGATAATTACGCAGCAAAGCCAATACATAGGAGAAAATGGCAAACTACACCTGATTACCCTAATGGTTAGTGGATGAATGCATTAGAAGATTTTTTACTCAGCAGGAGATAGGTGACATATATAACAGATTTAAACAAAGACCTGGAGAAAGTTTAATAGCATGGGTAGTCAGATTATACAAAACAGGGGCTGGCAGTTTTCATTTAGATTCTCATGATTCTCAAAAGTTTTGTCTTATAAGGTCTGATCCTAAAATACAAGAACATTTCAGAAGGAATGATAGTCAAGCTATGACTACTTTGTTGCAACTTCTAGTTGAAGGGTGTAATGCAAAATATCCTATATAGGCAGAATGGCCCATTAACGACAAACCTTGATATACTTTGAGGGGTGCAATTCAGCGTATTATGGAAGAGGAAATGAAAACTGCCACCCTCATAGGACAGACAGACTTATTAATGCAATGTGGACTTTGAGGGGTGCAATTCAGCGTATTACGGAAGAGGAAATGAAAACTGCCACCCTCATAGGTCAGGCAGACTTATTAATGCAATGTGTACTTTGAGGGGTGCAATTCAGCGTATTACGTAAGAGGAAATGAAAACTGCCACCCTCATAGGACAGGCTGACTTATTAATGCAATGTGGGCTTTGAGGGGTGCTATTCAGCGTATTACAGAAGTGGAAATGAAAACTGCCACCTTCATAGGACAGGCAGACTTATTAATGCAATGCGGACTGTCTATCTGTAAGGAACAAAATGATCGGCCTAGCCCCTCCGGCTTACAAACAAGTAATAATGACACTATTGATCAATCAGACAGGTCACCCTCTTTCAGGTATGGTTGAAGTGATTAGGCAGTTAGGGGGATAGGGGGGCTAGGGACCTAGAAACAGTGGTGGAGACAAAAGAGAAAACAGACAGAAGGGCATAGAGAAAATGTTAATAATCAGATATCTGAGGAACATATGATTACTGCTTTACTTAAAGATGGAGTACAAAGAGAAAAAAAATGATGGGATTGATACATCAAGCACGTGGGAGATGTATAGAAAGAGGGAATTGAATAAAAGAAATATGAATGTTGCAAAGCAAGAAATACAAGTGTCAGGAGAAAAGGAAGATGTAATGTGAATATCCCAGTGACTCCCTCAGCTCCACCATCATCACAGATGTATCACCATCTGCCTTGGGCA
The DNA here is from genome assembly GCF_019279795.1 of Protopterus annectens. Taxonomy (NCBI): domain Eukaryota; kingdom Metazoa; phylum Chordata; order Ceratodontiformes; family Protopteridae; genus Protopterus; species Protopterus annectens. The sequence goes on from NC_056727.1 coordinate 541,167,118, forward strand.
ACTCATATGAAATCTGATTAGGAAGTTAGTGGTTAGGCTCATAAAGATGCATGACCTTATGTAGATTTAGTAATTCATTGGCAAAATAAAAATGAACAGAGAGTCTGAGCCCTAGTTGATACTGGAGTGGAGGCCTCACTGATTTATGGGAATGCAAATTTATTTAAAGGACAGCATGTAACCATTACAGGGCTGGGTGGTAAGCAGACCCGAGCAGTACAAACAATGCTAGAGATGAAAATAGGACAGTTATCTAAAAGAAAGTATTCTGTGTTAATTGTACCCATTCATGAGTACATATTTGGAATTGACATTTTGAAAGTCGTGACTTTAAACTTTACTGATGGTCTGTATCAGTTTGGAGTCAAATCGCACATTTCAGTGAGGCCTGTTACAGTGATGAGGCATGTTAGAATTACCACCTGCTACTAAAGCAGTTAGCATAAAGCAACATCATATCCTTGGGGGGACAAAAAGAAATGGGAGAAACCATTCATGATTTACTGAATTCAGGTGTTTTAAAAACAACTACTTCTGCATGGAACAATCCGGTATGACCAGTAAAGAAAAGTGATGGTTCATGGAGAATGACAGTAGATTATCGGGAATTGAATAAGCATACTCATCCTCCAATGGCTGCAGTTCTGGATACTATCACATTGATTGAAAACATACAAAAACATGAGGGAACTTGGTATGCTGTAATTGACTTGGTAAATGTATTTTTCACCATACCAATATCTGAGAAGGCTTATGATCAGTTTGCATTTACTTGGCAAGATAGGCAGTATACATTTACAAAATTACCTCAGGGTTACCTACATAGGCCAACCATATGTCACAGGATAGTGACTGAACATCTTGATGAAATGCAAGTCCCAAAGGATATACAAACATCTCATTACATATATGACATTCTGATTCAGGGATCAGATGAAAAAACAGTGCAGGAACAATTGCAAAAGTAATTGAACACATGAAATTGAAGGGGTGGGGAATTAATACCACTAAAATGCAAGGACCAGCTTAAACTGTCAAATTTCTGAGTATCCAATGGCATCATGGCCACAGACAGATTTTACCAAACGGTAGGCAAAAGATTTTAAAATTCCTACCTCCTCAAAATAAGAAAGAGGCACAGAAATTAATTGGATTGTTTGGATTTTGGAGGGACCATATCCTTCATTTGAGTCAAATACTTTCTTCTTTGTACAAAATAATGAGGAAAAAGTATGACTTTAGCTGGGGAGATGAACAACAGCAGGCTTTGAAAGGGCTAAGCAAGCTATACAACAGGCTCTTGATTTATGGCCCATGCAAAAAGGTGAAGTAGAGTTGCACGTGTCAGTACATGATCAATATGCTAACTGGAGCTTATGGCAAAAACAAAAGTGCTAAGCGAGTGCTTTGGGATGTTAGACTAGAAAATTACCCGAAGCTGGGAGTAGGTATAGTCCCTTTGAAAAACAACTATTAGCTTGTTACTGGGCTCTTGTAGGTACTGAACAGATAACTGTAGGACATACTGTAGTTTTGAAACCTGACATTCCCATTATGCAATAGGTAATGAGTTCACCCAAAACACACAGAATAGGACATGCACAAGAAGGCAGTGTAATTAAATGGAAATGGTACATTCAGGATTGGGTAAAACAGGTGCAGGGGAGTGGCTATTTTACATGAGAAAATAGCTGAGAAACCTGTGACTGATGAATCACAATCACAATTGTCACCTGAAACAACTTCAGTGGTTGAATCGCTGGTTAAATGAGGACAACCCTTTGCTCAGTTAGCATTGCAGCTAAGGCAACATGCCTGGTTTTCTGATGGATAAGCAAAATATGTAGCAAACAAAAGGTGCTGGAAAGCTGCTTCTTATGATGCTAACACTAAAAAGTTGTTAACCACCACAGGTGATGGTAACAGTAGCCAATATGCTGAATTATGAGCAGTGTTTCAAGCTTTAAGACAGTAAACACCAGGAGCATGTCATATTTACACTGATTCTTGGTTTGCAGCAAATGGTTTAGCTACATGTTTGCCTACATGGCAAAAAAAACTGGAAAATACATTCAAAAGAGGTGTGGGGAAAGGAATTATGGCAGCTTATATGGATAATGTTATCTCGAAGCACTGTTAGTGTGTATCATATAGATGCTCATTGTACAACTGATTCCCTAGAATGCTGGCTTAATCCTATTACAACAAGCAAACTAAAATTGCCGAGGCAGAGATTGACAAGCATACTGACAAGAATACATCAGTGCAGTTTGGCATGGCAAAGTGGACTCATCAGAAATATGGACATTTAAGAGAAAAGGCCACTTACAGGTGGGCACAAGCAAAAGGTATTCTGATTTCTATGGATGTAATTAAGACTGTTATTTTACAGTGCCCTGTGTGTCAGCATACACACAGCATAGACCAATACCACACATTCTACAGGGGCACTTAGGCAGAGGCAAGCTACCTGGCCAAATCTGACAGCTTGATTAAATAGGACCATTACCCTTTATTAAAGGATGTCAATATGTATCTACAGCAGTAGATACATATTCAGGGCATTTACTAGCCTGTCCATGTAAAACAGCTACACAGGAAAATAACTTGAAAACAATTGACTTGATTTTTTTGTACTATGGTATTCCTCTCCAAATACAAACTGACAATGGCTCACATTTTAAGTGAAAAATGGTACAAGATTATAGTAAACAGCACAACACTGAATGGGTGTTTCACATCCCTTATTACCTGCAAGTGGCAGGTTTGATTGAGCAAATGAATGGACTATTAAAAGAACAATTAAGAAAGTTGGGAAATTGTTCCCTACAAAATTGGAGAGACAATTTGAACACAGCTATGCAAATTTTAAATAATAGACTAATTGCAGAAAGTGAGACTCCTCTAATGAGGATGTTGACTCATCATTGCAGATCAAACCTTATGTAGCTACCAATACCATTGGGTACTAGGAAATGAAAGAGGGTGTTCTGGTTCCATTTAGAGCAACCCCAGAAGCAGCAGGTTTAGATTTGCATGCCTTGCAAATGTAAAGGTTAAAAGTCAGAGACATTCAATTGATTGAAACAGGAGTAGGAGTTCAAATATCTCCTGAACATTGTGATTTGATAGCGCCTCGATCAGGACTAGCTTTAAAAGGTATGAAGATTATAGGAGGTGTCATTGATGCTGATTACCAAGGTGAAATCAAAGTGGTATTGATAAACAGTGGCACTTCAGACGTGCTAATACAAAAGGTAGACAGCGTGGCTCAACTTCTCATAATATCAGTGTATGATGAGTCCGTGGTAAAGGGAACAGCAGCCACCATGTGACAGTTAGAGGAGATAAGGTATTTGGATCCACAAACATAAATAATGGTGTAAAAAATTGGATCCGATCACCAAATAAATTACCTAAGCCAGCTGAAGTTGTTGCCACAGGAAAAGATAACACCACTCTAGTAATAAGACCAGAAGAGGAAAAATGGGAATATGTACCTGCAAACAAATGGTATCTACTAGAATAAATCTCACCTTTTTATGATTTCATATTTTATTGAAATACATAGTAATCATTGTACTATGTGGAGTCCATCTGGTCAAATCTGTAACACCGAGTATGAAAGTACAAAAACTTAATACTACAATGAAACAGTGGAGATGGATAATAGTACAAGAAATAGAATATAGACAAATTTTACATAGGTTCATAGGTGGGTACTAAGCTATCTGCCCAAAGGCATTTATAAGTCTAGCCAGAATGTGTTGGCTTTCGCCGTCCCCTTAGATCAGTTCCCTGTGCCTCTGTCCAGCAGAGCCACTGAAGTGATCCCCGAGGTAAACTTTCTGTTTCCCATCCACTCATCAAGGTTTCTTTTGAAGAGTGTTAGCAAGGAGCTCTGCCTAATGTAGATTGGGATCTTGTTCCAAAGCATGGGAAGTCTCTGGGACAGGAATCTATCACTCCACCATGTCCTATTTATTGTTGTGGTGAGGTTTAGATCCCTAGAGCATGTGGGTCGAGGGAATAAGGTTTTCTTTAGGTGGAGCATGTCCATCAATTCTGGGTTGGACATGGCCTTATATGTCAGGCAGAGATCACCTCTGAGTAAGCGGTATGCAACCGAGTACAACTGGATTTTCTTCAGTCGAGCTGCATAGGGCATCTGTTTGAGGCCATTGATCCTCTTGGTGAGGTACTTCTGTGGTCTTTCCAGCTGTTGCAGGTGTCTTGTAAGGTACATCCCAAATGGGGCATTGTACTCTAAGATGGGTTTGATGAGTGATGAGTAGAGGAGCACAATGACCTCTTTTGATCTGGATGCAAACCCTTTTGTGATTAGGTGGGCCATGTAGATGGATTTTCTAACCACTTTGGCAATGGGATTATCAAAGGTGAGATTACTATCTACTTGGGTCCCCAGATCCCTTATTACGTCTTCTGTATTTAGGGGACTACCACCTATGTGGTAGTTTGTGGGTACTTTGTTTTTTCCAAAGGGGATGACTATGCACTTTTTGGCATTTAGCTTGAGGCCATGATTTTGACACCAGGTATCCTTCTCAGTGAGACCCTTTTGGAGGATGTCTGTGTCAGCCTGAGAGTCAATTATAGCCCCTAGTTTGCAGTCATCTGCAAACTTTGTCAGCCATAGTCCTCCTGTGCTTGCCTGTACCTCTGAGAAGTATATGCTGAACAGGAGGGGTCTTAGGACTGATCCCTGGGGAACACCACTTGTAACCAGTTTAGAGATGGACCTAGCTCCCACAACTCTCACCATGTGGGTTCTGTCCGTGAGCCAGTTGACAACCCATCTTGTGACGTAGGGGTTTATGTTCAGGCTGCTGAGATTGCCTATAATACCAAAATGGGGAATGGTGTCAAAGGCCTTAGCGAGGTCTAGGTAGGCTGTGTGTACCACCTTTCCCTCATCTATAGCCTTGGTAACTGTCTCAAAAAAGTCCACCAGGTTTAGGAGGCATGATCTGCCCTTAACAAAGCCAAACTGGGTAGGGTCCAGTGTTTGGAGGTTCCCAATGTCTCTGTTAATGAGTTCCATGATGATGTGCTCCATAGCATTGCAGACCAAGCTAGTCAGGCTTATAGGCGATAGTTCCCGGGGTCTGTTGTGGCTCCACTTTTATGGAGCAGAATAACCATTGCTGTGTGCCACTCTATGGGTATGTAGCCTGTGGAGAGGCTGAGTTTGAACAGTGTGTTTAGATGAGGGATTAGTTTGACTTTGAGCTCATGTAGGACGCAGCCTGGGACACCGTCCGGTCCCATTGATGCTGAGTTTTTGGCTTTGGAGAGGGCTGTTTTAACCTGAGTGTCTGTGATTTCAGGGACTCTCCATTCTTCTGGTATGGTTATAGGCCCTTTTGGGGGTGAGAGGGGGGTGAAGTTTGCACTGAACCTATCTGCCAGGATGTTGGCGATATTGGTTGGTTCAGTGTATTTTGTGCCATTCTGCACTAACTCCGAGCAGATCTGAACATTGCCACTTACATTCTTGACATAGCTAAAGAATGCCTTGTGGTTATCTTTGGAGTCCTTGGCAATTTTTCTTTCAAAGCTCGCCTTGGATGATTTTATGAGGGATCGTAGTTTCTTGCTAATATTGATCAGGGATATCTTCCCTTCTTGGGATTTTACTCTTTTCTGTACTAGTTTCCTTCTTCTATTGTATAGCTTGTTTATGGCAGGAGTCCACCAGACTGGTTTCCTTTTCTTGGAGGAGTGAGTCTTGGTTTTGCTTGGGATGGCACGATCCATGCATTCTAGTAGCTGCCCGTAGAATGCATTAGTAAAGGATTTTGCAACTTGGACAGTGTTATCCTTCAGCATGGGGGCTTTGAAACTTTCCACCTTGGTCTTAAGTAATGTGAAGTTTGCTTTTAAAAGTTTTTCATGGTGGCTTTCTTGTCCGGGGGTGGAGACGGAATATGGATATCCAAAGTGATTTGTTTATGGTCTGATCTAACCAGCGAGAGGTTGATCTCTGATGTGGAACACCGGTCGCCCATGTTGGTGATGACCAGGTCCAATATGTTGTCACCTCTGGTGGGAGTGTTGATCAGTTGAACCAGGGCATTTGAGTTTATAAATTCTAGGAAAAGTCGGGCAAGGGAGTTAGTACTTGAGTAGTTCTCCCAGTTAATGTTTGGGTAATTGAAATCACCCAATATTAGGGTGTTTGGTAGAACCTTTATGTTTCCCAGTGTTTCCAAAAATGCAAAATGGGGGTCCTGGGACATGGTGGGTGATCTGTAGCAAGCTACAATTTGAATTGCAGTTTTGCCCATTGTTAGTTACACGTGGATGATCTCTGAAGCATCGTGCTGTGCCACTAACCTGGAGGTGTGGGTATCCTTGATGAATATGCATACATCTCCGCCTTTTGTATTTTGGTTTGGGTTCTGTGGCCAAAATGTATGGTATGAGTTGTAGCCTGGTAGTGCTGGGGTGCACTCTAGAGCCTTAAACCAGGTTTCTGTTACTGCACATATATCGATTTTCTCCATATGTGGGAATGCCTCGAGTGCATGCATTTTGAGGTTTAGACTTCTGGCATTGAGTAGCATTATCCTCAGTTTTTTGTTAGTTGTTCTACTTACGGTGGTGGGTTTGTCTTTTGAGCCTTGCCTACAAAAGGCACTATGGGGGTGGCAAGAGCCTTGGCAAGCAGAAAGCCTAAGGGTGACAGGTGCAAGCCATCTCTAGCGAAGCAGCGTGGCTTGTCAAGCATGTCATCCCAGGTGGACAGACACTGGATTCCCTTTGAAATGACACCAGAAACTTAGCCAATTGTTGAAATCGAGAATTTTTTCTTTATACCATGGTATCATTCTTGGTGAGGGCAGGATGCTACTCAGGGTCAGGGTCATACTGGCCTGGGCTACACATGATCAGAGAGCTCTTCCATGTCTCTTTTCATGTAGTCCAGGGAGATACGGCTCAGGTCATTCACACCAATATGGATAATGACAGAGTCATATTTGTACTTGTTCTGGAGTGACCTGAGTGCTTGTGTTATGTGGCGGATCCTGGCACCCGACAGGCAGCTAACAGTAACCTTCTCCTTATTCAGCTTAGTGAGTGGGATGTCAGTGTGCCTGACTATAGAGTCACCTATTACTAGTATGTCAGGTATGTTATTTTGCCTTAAGGGCTGTGATTGCATGGCACACTGGTTTTGTGAAGTATGTGTTTCATGGTTTGTGTTGGGGGTGGAGGTTGCTTGGATGTTTGCTTTGGAGGTCTCTGTTGGTTTTGCAGATTTTTATTTAGAGCCTCAGAGTATGTTTCTATGTATTTACGTGTGTGTTTTGCCGGTGCTGGTTTAATGGGTCTGTGTAAGACTGGTGGTGTGATGTAAGTATTTCCCTTCTCCTCCTGACTGTCTGATCCAGTCTTGGGTTGAGAGAGCTTAGCCTCTAGTTTGGCTGTATAACTGCATCTTTCACATGTATTAGTGTTTGGTGGTAGGAGGAGGGGGTTGTCTGTGTACATGAGGCAGTTGTAACATTGCCTCAAAAGGCCCAGATTCACCAATTGGACTGGAGAGTACACCTGAAACTGCCCTTTGGACATGCCTGGATAGGTACAGTGAACTGTTTTACTGGATGGCTGGTAAGGTCAAATAGAGAGCCTTGTCCTTCTGTACAGTACAGGAGGGTCTAGTGCTAGGGTTTATAAGTGCTTGCTATAAGTTTTGAGCAAGTGCCGGGCTGAGAAATGAATGGCTTGAGTGCTTAAGTTGAAAGTTTGTCTAGTTCCAAGGGAAAAATTAAAGAGGAGACTTTGTGGAGCCGGGAATAGTTTTACCCTAGCTAACCGGCGCTGCCCAGCATGCAAAACCAGGCAAATATGGTATTTATAGCAGGGAAATGAAAGAGATAGAAATTAGCCCAAAATGGCCAATAAACTTCTAATTTCTGGGCTGAAACCACTCCCCCAGGGACAGATAGGCTGCTCAAAGCTCCCCTCTCTCACTGGTGAACAGAGAAACTTCCTTCTATCCAAGTAAGGTATGGGCAAACACAGAGATTTGTAACACAGTCCTGAATTCAGCACTAACCTGAAAACTGGACTATACTAGCTTAGAAAGGTGGGAAACAAGTATATATATATATATATATATATATATATATATATATATATATTTTTTTTTTTTTCAGAAAATAAAGCAGATACACTCAAAAAAATACCAGTTTAAAAGCACAGAAAAAGGATAATTATTGTTATATATCGCAGATTAGAGTTGTAGTCAGTGCCCCAAGTAATAAAGTAGGAAAAACACAAATACAGTAAAAGCAGATGAATAAAGTGCAATTTATATATATATATATATATATATATATATATATATATATATATATATATATATATAAACAATAGAAAACAAACTGATTTAAACAAGTTATCCAATTAACCAGAAAAAAGCTCAAAACTGAGCCCTGTTCCAGCAGTCTTCAATCAGACAAGTTCTAACTGCACACCCCTGCTTACTAGGGTGCAGGGGAACCTTCTCCAAAAAAAAGATGGCCTGGATCAGAGCCCCAAGTTATACAAACAAAGCTAGATTCAGCAGGCCTGAATCTGGTCTATGGTACAGCAACAAGGCACACCAATTTCAGAAAGAAACAGTTCAAATAAGCAGTCACAATAAGCATGTGACCAGAAATGCCCAGCTCAGAAGGGCAGAATCCAGTCTCTCCTCCTACAAGAGTGCAGACCACAAACCTTATTAATGTAGAATAACTGGCCTGAAGCCCAAGTGCTTAAGCCAGAATTAATACACTTTTAGAATAGCAGACACTGGGTCTTCAATCAGCAATTCCCAGCTTAGAAGGATGTAAGCTACCTGTCCTGCCACAACAGTGCAGACCAAAAACATTCTTAATGCAAAACAGCCTCTATGAAGCCCAAGTGCTTAAACCAAAAGACTTAGAATAACAGTTACAATTTAATCAGGCTACGACCAAGCAGTAATAAATGCAGCAGAATAAATAAAATTGAGTGCTTTTAAGAAAAACAAAATAAAGTAGGAGGAAACACAAATACAGTAAAAGCAAATGAATAAAGTGCAAAAAAAATTTTTTTCTAAGTGCAACAAGAGAGGAAGGAAGAACCTAAGAGGGCTGGCATTCTCAAATCTTCTCTCTGTATTAAGTAGAGTGAACACTAGACTCAGAATATGATCTCACTGTACTCAGTTAAGTGAGCAAATGAGATGGACCCAGGAGGAGTGTTCTAATACAGACTTACAGGAGGGGTGGGCAATTCCAGAGCCATCAACACTAATACCAACACAAGAACAGGGACGGTGGGTGGGGAACTAACTACAGAGAGACACACAGCACACTGTTCAGAAACACACAATTAGGAAACAGAAAAAAATGAAAATACAGTACTTTTAAAACTGCAAGTTTGTACTTAACAAAATACTAAAATTCACTACTGCAAGTTTCACTTAGCTTCAGCTTGTAATGCAGATGTTTGTAGCCAAGCAAGTCTCTCAGGAGTTGAGCATAAAATGATTTCTCAAACTTTGTGGCTAGCACTTAAAGTACAGAGGAATCCCTCTAGGCTATTAAATATCAGATAACAAAGACGTGATACCAACACCCCCTCTGTTGCAAAATAATTGCAGAGAGACACAAGGCACACTGTTCAGAAACACACAATTAGGAAACAGAAAAAAATGAAAATACAGTACTTTTAAAACTGCAAGTTTGTACTTAACAAAATACTAAAATTCACTACTGCAAGTTTCACTTAGCTTCAGCTTGTAATGCAGATGTTTGTAGCCAAGCATGTCCTGTTAATGAAAATTGTGGCATTGCTAATATAATTACAGGGAATGTAACTATTTGAACAGCATGAAGAGGACATGTGTATCTTTTAGACGAAGGAGAAGCTACAACTGAAGTAACTAACAAATGGGTATAAAATACTGTAATGTTGATATTAATTGCAATATAAATTATGAAACTAGATATAATTGTTGTAAAAATGATAGTTATTTTTAATTTTAGTATTTATCTACAAAATATTACTGAATCATTTTGTATGAACAGTTCTGAAATTAGTAATAGAAATGCATGGGCTTCAGTTATAATGATACTAAATAATAATCCTACACCACATTTTGATCAAATGGTAAAAATTCCTTCAACATGTAAATATGTAGGGCAAAAATATCAGAAGACTTTATTGCATTTTAATATTACTTTCCTGACAACTGAAATGTAGAAGACAACAAGCTTGGTATGACACCTTGTTAGGAGGCATAGGAACTGGGTTCAGAATCTTGAATGCAATTGATGTTGAAGTCTTAGCTAATAAATTGAAAACTTATGGTCAGGATATCTCTCAGATTGTCCAGTTACAGGATCAATGGAAACCCACTATGTGTCATACTCAAATACAGATAGTTAGCTATGAAAAAGAATTACTGACACCGTTCTATGATTCTTTAAATAGTAATTTAAATTTTGATGCAAATGTAACTCAATTTATAAACTGGACCAAATGTACTGTACAGTCTATGTATGTGCAGATACAAAAGAATTCTGTTCAAACTAAATTATTAGTTAATAATGAATATGATTGGCAACAATTGTTTCACAAATGGATTCCTAAAAATAATTGGATAAAGTTATCTCCTGATAAAACAAAATGTCCTGATAAATATTGTATTGAACAGATAGTTCATTATAATGTTACTGATATTAGAATAGTGTGTGAATTTTTAGTATTACCCTTAGTATTTGGACCTCCTATATATCCTTTTCAATATTGGCTACCACAAGTGGAAAGAAATTATATAGATTTCTCTAACAGAATGCACAGGCTGGAATACTGCACTGACACTATGAACGGACTAATCTGTGGGAATCATTCTCCTGTATATGAACCATGTTTCCTTCAGCATTCAATTAACATATGTAAATGGACTATATTGCCTTTCACTTTTGAAACGTTTACTGAAATTGCTATCCAATTTATATGTTTAGTAACTAATCAGTCATTGCCATATAATGTTGGTCATCCTTTTGTGTGATGTTTAAGTAATGTTACACATTTGATCTGGCGCAATGAAACTTATGTATTTACTCCTGAAATTCATACGAAATATCCTTTCTCTGGCTACCAGAAGCTCTGTATTATCCCAACCTCACTTTTTTATTGAATCTGTTGTATACAGTAATTAACACTCATCAGTTGCAAAAACATTTACAGATCGTAAATCACAGTATATTGTATCATGAAATGAACAGTATAATTGTGGGTAATAAAATGATTCATTTAGCAAGAAATACTGAATCAAATACAGCACATAACTGATGGGATACATTCACCAGATGGTCATCATCAGGGACTAAACTGTTAAATTGGTTAATGCACCCCATATTAATAATATTAATAATACTAGTTTTATTAACTATTTAGAATTGCTATTTAACATATTGTATATACAAAAAAGCTTCTCAAGTATTATTAGTTTCCTATACCTAAGTCATTAGGGTACTTTTCCGTTATCGGGGCAACACTTCCAATGAGCGCTTTCCATTATCGGCCCAACATCGGAAAAGTTCCGGCTTTTCTAAAAGGCATTTACTACTTGGTGAAATCGCTACTTATTTCTTTGTTTTAATTAAATGTATTCTGTCACAGTAGCAAAATAGCAGCTTAAATGCAAACAGTCGGTGTTCATGTGAATAGTCTTTGTGTATGTCAGTTTGGAACACATAGAATTAGACCACTGAAGTGGGATCACAGTTTATTAATACAAGCATGGATTGCATTTCAGATACTGCATGTCAACTGCAAACTAGCTCGTAAAGCCTCCGTAGTCATATCAGTGGTGGTAAATGCTGCCAAACTAAGGTAGCCTTGCTAAAATAATTTTGCCAGTAAATTATTAAAATTTTGAGGTGAAATAATACCTACAACTGGAATGCTGCACCTCATTATAATGTCTGTGGGTCAATGCACAGATTTCTTGGGTACTTGGTCTTTACTGTTCAAAACCATTTTTCTGTTTTTGAAACTAAAGGATTGTTCCAAAAGGAAGTTTTTTGCTATAACCAACGAACCACACAGATACATAACTAAAAGAAGGATGATGTTTACAATGGATCACTGAAGTTCATAAAGATTTTGCTACAGATAACAGCGTCACCAGCATGTAAATGGAATACGGTCAGTCTATATACTCATCAGTTCAACCAGTGATGTGTTTTTTGGGTACTTTTCCGTTATGCATGAAATTTAATAATTATCACTGACAACAACATCACTGACAGGAAAGTAAGTGTGTGTGGCCCACTTCAGCAGCAGCCGTGAGATCAGTGCGAGCGCCTGCTAAGATTCCAAGCACTCATTTTGAGTAAGTGTTGCCCTGATAAAGGAAAAGTACTGTCATTAGTCAAAGAAACAAATGTGATACGAAAGGTATCTCTTGTGTGTAAGTTGACTGCTAACTTGATATAGTAAAACTGATATAGTAAGGGGTTAATATTATTTATGCTGTATTTTCCCCTATTCTTGTTTTATGTAACTATGGGAATGAAGTCACTTTATGACTTATTTTTCACATTCCTTCTTGTTTACTTACAAGCTCTGTAACCCTGAGACCTGGTGGATAACTTGTTTTGCACGTTCCTTTAAGTTTTTAGTTAAGCACAGGAACTAGAAGGCTCACTTGGAGCATTCTTGAGCATCTGGCCAATGTCTATGTTCTGTTTCAACATTAATCTTTGCTAATCCTGTGTAGCTTTTAAAATATGGGAGTCTCTGCTTGGTCAGACAGAAGCCTCACCTGTGAAGTGGATGCACTGTCAAAGGACTTTTCCATTGGAGACTCCTGCTTAGCTGAAGCAAGGCTTCCTAGCCGAAGTGTTGGCATGGATGAAGATTTTAACTTTATCTTTGATGTATTAATTCTGTTATTTCTTGATATGCTGTGATGGATTTCTTTATTTAAGTTATACTGTGTTGTTTTATATGTATTGTCTAATTTTACTGTAATAAAGTGACTATTAACGCCACGAACAAAAGCTGTATGAAACATAATAAAACAACAAAAAGGCTAACGGACAAAAATTATTGCATAAAACCACTCTAGTGCTTTGGCTAATAGCCTTCTAGAAGTAAAACAGAATAACCATAGATACAAACACATAAGCCAAAAGCAGCGAAGAAACAATAGAAAACAATGTGGCGTGCTGACTCGCTGTACGCCAATGGAACTGAGAAAACACACTGTTCAAATAACCGCTGAAATGGTGCAGGTGCTAGAAAATGTACCACGATTCACCGATCTGATAAAAACAATCCAGTTTATTTAATAAACGATCCCAGGTTAAGCGCTTTCACACACACAGTGTGTGCTTCATCAGAACAGTGCTTTGTAATAACAGAAAACTTTAAATACACAGTTTGGCGCCAAATTGTGGTAGCATATTTAAAGCTACAGCGCCTCACCCGGTACATATGCCACTAAATGTGATATGTGCAAATATTCAATATTATACTAAATCCTCAATAACACATTTAAAAAATAATAAATTTAAAAAATAACAGAAATTAATATAAGATACAAAAATACAATAAAATAAAATAAATAAATTAAATTTTTACTTCAATCTAACATTTTAAAAAGTATAATTCCTACCTATTCCAATATGTTGTTATCAATATATACTATATTTATTTATTTTATTTTTGTATCTTATATTAATTTCTGTTATTTTTTAAATTTATTATTTTTTAAATGTGTTATTAAGGATTTAGTATAATATTGAATATTTGCACATATCACATTTAGTGGCATATACGGTGAGCTTGTAGCTTTAAATATGCTACCACAATTTGGCGCCAAACTGTGTATTTAAAGTTTTCTGTTATTACAAAGCACTGTTCTGATGAAGCACACACTGTGTGTGTGAAAGCGCTTAACCTGGGATCGTTTATTAAATAAACTGGATTGTTTTTATCAGAACGGTGAATCGTGGTACATTTTCTAGCACCTGCACCATTTCAGCGGTTATTTGAACAGTGTGTTTTCCCAGTTCCATTGGCGTACAGCGAGTCAGCACGCCACATTGTTTTCTATAGATACAAACACCTTATATAATCAGCCCTGTTGAAGAATTAATGAATATTACTCCTGGAAGGCTGTTAGTCTAAGCGCTTGAGTATTTTTTATGCAACAAATTTTGTCTGTTAGCCTTTTTGTTGTTTTTTTATAATAAAGTGACTATAGCCTGACTTCTTTGTCTTGAACATTTCTGATCCTGCTAAAATTAAACTCATTAGGCAATATAAGAAAACATATCTGCAAGTTTATACTGACTTTGTTACTCTAGTTTTCAGTAGTAGCAGCTAAGCGTTGCTTTCTGCTGTTAATGTGTAGCAACTACATTAGCAAGTTTCTATTTTTTTTTGTAGGATTCAGTAAAACCATCTACTTTTTTGCTCATTGTACTGCAGCTACATTCACAGCAAGAGGTTCTCCCGTTCGATTCTCGGCTGGAGTGCGGGGAGTGCCTTCTGTGTGGAGTCTGCATGTCCTCCCTGTGGTTGGGTGGGTGTTCGAAAGACATGTAAATGGGCACCTCAGCGTTCATGAAAATCTACTGCCAATCATTAGCGGACCGGAGTTCCATTGTGCCGAAAGACAACAACAACAACTGCAGCTATATTATGTAAGTCTGAATTGTGTTGCCATCTGGCTAAGTGTTGTTGGATTTTTTTCTCTCTCTCTCTCTGCTAATCTGTAGTGCATTTATGTTTGTTATATATATGTTTCTACTCACTTCTACTGAAAGTTTCTATTGTAATACCTGATGTTATGTGTTTATGAACATCACAGTTACTGGATAATGTAGGTTAATATATGAGAGTTTTTGTTTGTGAAGAGTTTTGCCAGGCTAGGGTTGCTTGTTTTTTCATATATGTTACATACTCTAGATGCCTTTTCTTAGTGCTTAAATATCACATTTACTGACTGCATGTTGTGTAGCAAAGACAGGGAACTAACAAATAGGTGTACTACCTGTCCCTCTAACATCTGTAAATCTACATCTCAGTAACCCCGGTTCCTTTCATGTAGTTGAACCTTTGCAAGTTCGAACCTGATATGGTCTATACCATAAATTCGAACTTGTAAAAGTTTGAGCGTTTAAACAGAAATCTCCGTAAGGGGAAGTTTCCATTATTTTCAATGGGGTGCGATCTCGGAGTTGGTATATTTAAGTATCAAGGGTGTGAGGTTGCGGGGGGCTTGCCCCCCTGCTTACAACTGTTTATTTTGTTTTTTCTTGTTTTTTTTTTTGTTACCGTCGAAGTTCTGTAACTACGAACATAATGGTTCGACCATTACATGTTCGAAGTTACAACAGTTTGACTATGTGATATAGACCCTAGTAGCCCCACACTTGCATGCAAACACATACCTCTTGTTAGTTTAGTTTTCTTTCTGTCCTTCTATAATGTGGAAGCCACCATTTTTGTTTTTAGTAATCCTGAACTTGCATGCCTACAAATATCTCCTGTTAGCTTTCTCATTTTCCTGTTTAAAGGCTAGAGAGTAGAAAGGCACAACTGTGAAATGTCGTGCACTACTCTTGTTTGCCAAACATTATTTAATGTGGCTGAGTATAGACAAATAGTACTGCACCTATCTAGTTCAACCATCAGTCAGTCATTACTAACTTCTCTCTTTCTTGATGTCGCTCTCCCAGTGAACCAAGCACATACTAAGTCTGACTACGGCTGCTGCAAAAGTTATCATATCCCACTACCTAAAGAACTTGCACAGCTGAGTTTCACCTGCAGTTGAAAAAGTTCACAAGGAACAATACGTTGAGTTAAATCTATGTAAGGCAATTTCTAAGACTCAAACTAATAACTTAATTTATTAAATCATGCATTAGTGTTTCCTGTTTTGTAGTGCTGAATCTGCTGGAAGGATATTCCCACCCCTACTTACTCGCCCACACTCACAAGCCTTTTACCACTGAAGGTGAAGCTAAATTAACACTTTAGCGTATTTTAGTCTTATCAGTGTAATATACCCCTGGAAATACATGGGGGGGGGTTCTTACTGCAGTGTTCATGCTGTTCACTCTGCTGCCCTGCCCTACCCAGATATCCCACCTGCCCCAGCACCTCTACTCATATCCCAAGTGAACCACTCCTCCTCATTCCTGTGATCCAAGTATATTCAACTTTACCTTGTCAACACCCACATTTCATTCACACCTTACTTATTTTTATTTAACCAAACATATCTGCTTTCCCTTATATCCATCACCTTGAATTCTCACCCCCCCCCCACTATACTTCTTGGCATCTTACTCTACTTCACCATCACAATACAGTCACCACCTCAAACTACCTTACATTACTTCCAGGCTTACCACCTTCTCTTCTACTATACACACATCAAATTAACATTGCACCATAATTTTACTAGTAACCAATCACATGTCCCCCCACCCCTCCTTATGACAAACCACAAGGCAAAACACCTAACCACATTGTAAAAGCCCACCCTGAAGTCAAAACATTTCAACCTTACCTTACCTTAAATTGCTCACATATCACACCTGAGGAAGCACAGGGACCTAGCCTGGATAACCTGAAAACAAAACAAAAATGCACAAAATCATGTTAATTTCAAACCACAACGTAACAAAGTGACAAAACTAATCAACAGAGATAAGAAGTCATACTATTCACAACTTTAACTCCAGCATAAAATCAACCCCAATAAATGTTGACACACCATATCTTCTCTGCTTAATCCTGGAACAAACAGAGAACACACCATATCATCTGATACCCCTCCATCACAAATAGCAAAAACTTTAAAAAACTCTTCATAAAATCAATATCAGACCTACTAACACCACTAATACTGGACCTCCCCCACCCTTCAACCTATTCAGACACCACCCTTAGACCATCAACTACTTCTAACCCTGTCATTATTAATCCCCTACTCAACAAAATGTCATACAAACCCCATCCTCATTTCAGCCCATACCCACTGACACCATTAAGAAACTGCTACAAAAACTAAAACCCTGTTCCACCTCAGCTGATAATTTTGTACCACACTACTTCAAACTGGCTGCCACCTCAGTCACCTACCCAGTCAGTATCCTTATAAATAGGTCTTTATCCAAATCAGAAGTGCATACCATATGGAAACAATTTCACATCAACCCCATCCACAAAGGAAGGAACTCTTTTGAACCATCCAGTTTCCGTCCTATATCCGTCTTGCCACCCATATCCAAAATTCTTGAGAGAGGTGTCCATCAGCAGGTAATGCAATACTTATTGCAAAACAATCTTTTAACCAAAACCCAGCATGGCTTCCAACCCAGCCACAGCACAGCTATAGCCCTATTATCCTTTACAGACACCGTAAGCAAGGCCAGAGATGCAGGATGCTATACTGCCTGAGTATTTCTTGATCTCTCCAAGACCTTTGACACAGTGTCTCACCTCTTACTATTGAACACATTGTCTAACTTAAGCTTCTCACATAACACAGTAAAATGGTTTCATAGCTACCTCAAGCATTGTAAACAGTGAAATGGTCCAATGAACTCTCACACTTTCTCCACAACCCTACTGTAGTCCCTCAAGGTGTTCTTTCAACTTATTTTTGTAAAGTATTTCTAATGTCATTTGTATTGGATTGAATTATATTGTATTTGTATTGTACTATATGTGGAGCTTTTCTCCCCAGGCCTCTGCTGAAAACTGGTTCTGTATACCTAGTCAGACCACCTCGATAAACAAATGTCAAATAAATAAATAAACAGATGACACAGCTGTGGATAATTTTTAAATGCACAAGTTAGTGAGCAGTGTTCTAGTCAACATGGGTTTTATCAGCTGTAGAAGATACATACCTGTCATAGTCTACAAACCAACATGAAATCTCCCTAGTTAAAGTTTATTAAGTTAAGCACTTTTGTTCCATTGTACTAGGAACTTCATCAGAACGACAATGAACATTAAAAAATACGTTATCATAAAATCACATGACTAGGTGTCAGCCAGTAACATACAATAACTGACAGTTAAACAGATTAATAAAAAACTGTTAGAACACTATTAAAACTCTATTAAAGCAATGCCTTGTATGGCAGGGACATTGTGACGTGAAATTATAAGGCATCATAAAATTTTAGCCTTAAAAGGGAATTAATTGAACAGGTTTCATTCAAGCCAGGGTCATTTGTGGCATCAAGTCTTATTTGCCATTTAAGTTCACATTTATCCAAATTTTCACTAATTATACAACCCTGGAGATCCTTTTTAACCTGTTCTACCACCAAAAAATTAAAACTGTGTATGTTGGATTCTTTGATGTGCTTATATAAGGCATTTGTCATTTTACCATTCTTAATGTCTAACAAATGTTCATAAATATGCTGTTTTAGATTTCTTGAAGTCTTGCCTATATAAAAGGCAGGTCATAGGTGACACTGGGATAAATAAACAATATTTTGTGTGTAACATGAAAGTGACCATTCACCTTATATGCCTTTTCTCTAATAGTGAAGCTGTCAGCAGTATTAATCATTGAAGATTGGGAGCAGCAGTCACACTTGAAAGTACCATATGATCGATTTCTAATTCCATTGGTTGAACTTTCATTGCATTCTAAATATGTTTTTAAGGCTTTGTCCTTTCTGAAAGTAACATAAGGGCTGTTTGATATTTCCTTGTCTGCCAAAAATTGTTTCCAGTTTTTGCTGATACACTCACCTATAACTTACTATCCAATGTGTAGGTGGCTATAAAATATTTTTCAATATCGATGTCATGGTTGTAAGATGACATCTTTTCCCCACATTCACCCTGAGTTGGAGATGTAAAATTTGATTGATTAGTCAGCCTCAGCAAGAAGCTGAGATCCCTCAGAAAATCCTCCAAAGCTAGTTATGAAAACAAAATTGCCACTGAGTCTAAGGACAACCACAAAGCATTCTATAGCTATGTCAAGAATCTCAATGGCAACACCCAGATCTGCTCTGAGTTACACCACAATGGCATGAAATTTACAGAACCAACTGATATTGCCAACATCCTGGCAAATAGGTTCAGTGCTAACTTTACCCCCCTCTCATCCCCTAATGGGCCCATATCTATACCAGAAGAATGCAGAGTCCCTGTAATCATAACTATGCAGGTAAAAACCACAATCTCTAAAGCCAAGAACACAGTATCCATGGGACTGGACAACATCCCAGGCTGCATTTTACACGAACTCCAGAATGAACTGGCTCCCCACCTAAGTACCATGTTCAATCATAGCCTCACCTGGGGGGAACTATCATGCTATAAGTCTGATGAGCCTGGTCTACAAGGCCATGGAATGCATCATCATGGAACTTATAAACAAAGACATTGGTAACCTCTAAACTCTTTACCCCACCCAGTTCGGGTTTGTAAAAGGCAGTTCATGTCTCCTAAACCTGATAGATTTCTTTGAAGCAGTCATCAAAGCCATAGACCAGGGTAAGGAGGTTCACACAGCCTATCTTGACCTCACCAAGGCTTTCAACACCATCCTCCATTCTGGAATTATAGATAACTCAGGTCTATATCAAATATTTGAAGTTTTACAACTCGAACACTACATGGTCGAACCCATATGTTCAAAGTTGTAAAACTTCGAATATGTGAAATAAATAAATAAATAAACTTATCTGATGGCTTTAAGATGGGGGCCAGCCACCCTGCACCCTCCACACCCCCCTCTCTTTAAATATACCAACTCCAAGACCACACTTCAATGCAGTACAGTGCGGAAAGGGAAGTTGGTATATTTAAAGAGCGAGGGTGTGGTGGGTGCAGCCCACCTTGTGTGGCATGCAAGGGGGCTTGCCCCCCTGATTACAGCTGTCAGGTAAGTTTTTTATTATTTTTATTTTTTAAAGATATTCGAAGTATTGCAACTTCGAACATATGGGTTCGACCATATGGTATTCAAAGTTGTAATACTTCGAATATCTGATATAGACCAGATAAACTCACTAAACTAGGTATAAATCTTTATGTCACAAGATGGGTTGCCAGCTGGCTCACTGACAGAACCCACATAGTGAAAGTTGCAGACTTCATATCTGACCTCAAACCAATGATAAGTGGAGTGCCACAGGGTTCAGTTCTAGGTCCTCTCCTGTTTGGCATCTACTTCTCTGAAGTACATGCTAGCACAGAAGGTCTCTGGCTAATGAAGTTTGCAGATGACTGCAAACTAGGAGCCATAATCAAATCCCCAAACTATGTGGACATCCTACAAAGGGCCTCACTGAGACAGATGCCTGGTGTCAGAGCCATGACCTCAAGCTCTGTAAAAACTCTGTGCCCATGAACTACCACATAGGTGACAGTCTACTTAACACCGAAAGTGTGATAAGAGACCTTGGGACCCAGGTAGACAGTAGTCTCTCCTTTGATAATCACATCACCACAGTGGTCAGGAAATCCTTCTACATCCCAAACCTCATCACAAAAGGGTTCTCATCCAGGAAAAAAGAGGTTATTGTTCCCCTCTACTCGTCACTCATTAGACCCATTTTAGAGTACAACACCCCTTTTGGTGTGTACCTTATAAGACATCTACAGCAACTGGAAAGGCCTCAGAAATACCTCACAAAGAGGATTATCGGTCTCAAACAGTTGCCCTATGCTGACCGTCTCAAAAAACACCGGGTTTACTCTGTCGCATATTGACTACTCTGAGGTGATCTCTGCCTAACGTACAAAGCTATGTCCAACCCAGTGCTGCTGGACATGTTCCACCTAAAGAAATCTAAATCACTCTGAGCTACATTTGCAGACTTCAAATCCGACCTCAAACCAATGACACGTGGAGTGCCACAGGGTTCAGTTCTAGGTCTTCTCCTGTTTGGTATCTACTTCTCTGAAGTACATGCTAGCATATGTCCAACCCAGTGCTGCTGGACATGTTCCACCTAAAGAAATCTAAATCCCTCTGAGCTACATTTTCTAGGGACTTAACCCTGGTCACCACAATAAATAGAACATGCTGGAGGGATAGATTCCTGTCCCATAGACTTCCCATACTCTGGAACAAGCTAACCATCTATGTCAAAGAGTTCCTCATTAGCACTCTTCAAGAAAAATCTTAATGAGTGGATGGAAAATAGGAAATTCACCCTGGGGATCACTTCTGTAGCTCTGCTTGACAGGGGCACAGGAAAATAATTTTGTTGGGTGGCAAAAGCCAGGGAACCTTTTTCGCCAGGCTTAATAAGGCCCTTGGGCTGATAGCCTAGTACCTATGAAACTATAAAATAGGTTGGTAGAAGCCATTGTCCCTTTTGCTTACTGCTTCCTCTTTAATCTCCTGTAAAAAAATCTCAGGGTGACCCTTTCATGAAATATCTCTATAATCACTTCACACTCAGCATAAAAGGTATGTAATATTGATACCATCCTGGCTAGCTGAACAAGTTGCCCTTTGACTACAGCTTTTTTCTGGTGTCTAGGGTGCAGCTGGAGATGTATAAATAGGAATTTGAGAATGTGGGTTTTCTATAGATATTTGAAGAAAAACAGTTTATCTTTAAATCTTTGCATATTTCAACATCCAGAAGTGAAATTGTCAAGTCATCATACTTATGTGAGAATTTCAAGAATTTCACAGTGTTGTCAATGTAACTGAGGAAGTTTTCTAATCTAGCCAGAATATCTACCCACAGGATGAATATAGCATCCAAATATGTCATATAGTATATGCAACAACTCACATATGCACTATTAAATACAAATTCAGCTTTCCACTGAGCTATAATGTAATTTGCAGAACGGGGCACATGCTGCCCCCATAGCCACTCCAGCAGTCTGCCTATAGTACTGTCCCTCAAAATAAAGTTGTTCCTCAAAACCACTTCCATCAATGTGGTGAGGGCATTGACCTTGACAGTACTTAAGGCTCTCAGTTCAAACAACTGCTGTTCATGCCAGTGTAAGCCTAACTCATGCAGGATAACAGAAAATAGGTTTTGGCCATCAATGGTGATGAAAATAACCTCACTAGTGAAAGGGGTGTTATTTAACATATTCAAGAAATGTCAAGAATCCCTACAAATATGGTTAATAACTTCCAAGCCTTTTTTCATGTTATAGTCAGTCAACTTAGCTATAAAATATGTTTTATGTCTTGACCCATCAACTATGGGTCTAAATGGTAGATTAACAAGGCTTTTATGAATCATTAGGATTCCAAAAAACTGGCCAAAACTGTTTTGTTGCTGTACATAAAATCATAATCACTCTTAGTGATTTGACCCTGCAACAACATGTCTTCAAATAACAAGTCAATATTACTAAAAGCAATATTAATTTCATTATGAGAAATGTCTTCATAGGTCTTATCAATTAATATAGCATTTGTGTGGTTATTGTAATCAACGGTATTCATAATGACAAACCCACCCCCCTGTCTGTTTTCATTATTCTTATTTTTCGATCATCGGCAAGCTCTCTGAACACCCACACTTCGCTTTCTGACAGGTTATAATATTTATGCACATTGGGTCATCTCAACATATTGCGAATCTCAAATTCACATGATCTTTCAAAAGATTGAATATTGTGATTAAGGGGTGGATTAAAATAACTTGTTTTATATTAACTAAATGGTCCATTATCAGCAAACCACAAGCCTAAATTCAATTTATGGGTATACATTTTTAAGTCACACAAAATGTCCACAATATTGGCCCGCTGAGCAGGCACAAATGTTAGACCTTTAGCCAAATGTTTGCATGTTCAACATTAATAACCTTTTGAGAAAAACTGTAGATTTTAAAATCAAAAGTATCATTATAAATAACATTTACCACATTCATAATGTCCTGGTTATTAGGGACGTTATCAACATTCAGTTCCTGTAATGTCCATTTTTCCTTTGGGTTGAACTCTCTCCATTAAATACTGGTTTCTGGTATTCTGTTGTCTCCATGACGGTAACCTCTGCTTCCTGTTGAAAATAGGTCTGGATCGCCTCACTGCTGCGGATTCTAAAGGAGGGGTGTCATTCCTACATGAATCCAATGATGTAATTTCCTGATGCCGAAGATATTGAGACTGATTGGCTTGAAGTTCATGGCAGCCATGGTGCCCAGGAGGTTTGGGATAAGCCTTTCCCTTATAATACTCTTCTGTATCCAAAATTGGTGGTGTAATAGTCAAAATTAAGGTCCCATGAATGGAATTGTTAAGTTCATCAAGTTGTTGGGAACGCTGATCGATTTGCAGGTTGTTGTATTTTATCATGACCTTTGTGATATCACATCCTGCCCTATCAAATATTTTGTCTAAGTCCCATAAAAACTTGGGGTTCCCAGCCACACCATTAGATACCACCATAGCCATAATCCTTTGGGTTAATGTTCTTTAATAAATGTTTTCCAATTGTAATTTTTTATACTGCAATAGTAATTTGTCAAATGTTTACAGCTGTTCAGTTAATGAACCATACCTTGCCCCTAGAAATGCCTCTCTAGAAGGCTCTGTATCGAAGTTGAATCAATTAATTTTCCAGTCGTGACCATTATTTGAAACCTGTACAGCCTCAGAACTGCCCCGCTTGGTCACTACCTAAAATTGCATGAGGGCAATCCCAAACTGTTGTTTGAAGATGTAAAACCTCCTTTGGATACAGTCCTGTGCAGTGATTGAGTTGATAGCTGCTGGCTGACTTGCTGCAAAAGTAAAGTTAAATCATCTATGCCTTTATAGCATCCTGAGGTAGTATCAAATCTGTTGGTTGTAGCAGTACTGCTGGGTAAAGACATAACAATTAATAACCAAACCCAAAAACAGATAGACCATACAAACTAGAAAATCCAAACCTGTCATAGTCTACAAACTGACACAAAATCTCACTAGTTAAAGTTTATTAAGTGAAGTGCTTTTTTTCCGTTAAACTCTGAACTTCATCAGAACAACAATGAACATTCAAAACAAACCAAAAAACACAATGTCCAAGGTCTGTGGAGACTCTGACTGGCTGAAAATGTAAGAAACTTGCAAACAGTTCACAAAGCAATTCACATCATGATAATAAAGCAATCCTTAAATTAATGTCAAGAGAGTTTTTTTTAATGCCAAAGGAATTTTTTTTTTTTGAAAATCTTTTTATTGAAATTTAATCATATCATAACATATCATAACAATCATCAGAAACCAAAAAAAAAAAAAAAAGTACAAACAGAAATTTCTCTACACAAAACTAACTATTTACAAAACCCATCTATGCAGAACTCCTGAAAAGGAGATTTAATCGCTGTGAATTTATGATAGTATATACTCATAAACCATTTTCCATGTTTCCCTCTGTGTAGGATTTAGCCTCATGGAATACCACAAATATTTGTGAGCAGAAATATGCTTCCTAGCTATCTGTTTGAATCCTTCCCATGATAGAGTAGATCTATCTTTCCAATTTAGGGTGATATAATATTTTATCAGCATAAATGAAGTTATTAGAAAGTGTATATTCTTAATGTCCTTGTCTACCGGGGGTATATGAAGGAGGGCGAATTGCCAAGAGAGCGTCGATTTTTCACAGCCGGGTGTAGTATGCGTTATTTACGATCATAAGTTGGGTATACCTGAATTTTAGCAGGGGAATAGCTTTGGAAAATTTTCGAATGGCTTGGGCGATAGACTTAGAGGAAATCTTGCTACTAACACCCTGATCCATAATAAAGTATTTAATAATATTCACTCATCTCTCTCGAAATTTATATGGCATCCAAGACCTATCAGGATAAACTATCAAAAACTTATATACCCTAGGGACAAGGGAGGACAAGGTCTTCCAGATTTTAGACTAATGTATGAAATAAATAGAAGCAGTAGAATAATTAATATTGCAACTTACAGAGAAGACTTAAATACCTGGTGTCCATCTTGGGTCAAGCTCTATCACAATTATATCAAGACTCTTCGCATTAATCCCATGGCCCTTCCATTCTTAGACAATACTGCCAAAAGAAAGTATAAAATTCAAAACGACCTATGGTCCCAAATTAGATGTACGCAAAACCTGTTTAAATCCTTGAATCTACATTCAGCCTTTTACCTTCTCCAACCTATACACCTTAATCCTAATATTAAACTAAACGAGAATTTGATTAATTTGAACTCATTCCCACTGATCAAAAGTAAAACTGTTCTGGACTTCTTCTCACTCAAGCTGGAGGATATTTCTTCTATCAGAAGTAAATTTAAGCTTCCGATTAAATACACCATCATGATTATACAAATAAAAGACCTATGTCGTAGATTCTGGATGGATATTGACATCCCTGAATCTCAAGTAGAGATGTGTAGGGTATTATGGAATCTACTGACTCGTAAAATGCCAAAGGAATTTTTAAAATAAAAACTTTGCTTGGAACTAACACAATAAGTGCTTTCGTTTTATACGGTTAAAACTTCATCAGATGAATCAACCAAATGTTACAGCTCATTTAAAAGCAATCGCTGATCATATGAAAATATAACAACCATGCCCCCAAATCAGCAGTACAAATTTAAAGGGATATGACCCCCCCCCAAAAAAAAAGTAAAACACAAATATACCAGCCCAGTTTACATTAAATTCCTCTTCATAATCCTGGAAAAAGTCACCATCCCCCACGGTGATACCAACCCCCATTTGGAAGTCAGATAACTTAGATGGCAGGTGAAACCCCAGGCTGACATGCCCCCAAGCTTGAATGGGAACCTAAATGTAAAAAGCTTACTAAAATGGATTAGATAAGGTGGAGCTAACCCCTCCCCCTCAATAGCCAGAGAAAAGTCTTAAATGCATGAATCTGCAAGTTAAGAAATGTATTTCTGAAGAAGTTAGACGATGTAACACTACCTAACGAATGAAATCGCTCAAATACCTTATGTTGTTTTTATTTTAGGATACAATATATTAAGACTTGATTGCATCTCTAAGAAAGGAGGGGGGGTAGCCATCTTGTAAAAATCCACTCTGGAAGTAGCCAAAACTAGTACCCCAAATGCTTTGCTTACTAACAATGCAGAAATACTCATCACAAAGGTTCAACTCAGCAAACACAAATCTTTAAACATTGCATGTATCTATATTCCCCCAGGTGACAACACAAATACTTGGAGAGTATCCTCCAATGGCTCTACACTAACTGCCCCCAGGAAACTATTATTCTCGGGGATGTTCATATCGACTGGAATACTTGCTCTTCAGACTTCCCCTCCACCCATATAAATTTACATGGCTTCTCCCAGATGATATCTTCCCCAACCAGAATCAATAAGCCTTACAAAAAGGAAAGTATCCCAGACTGGATATTAATAAACAACCTACCCCAGATATATAAAACACGCACCCTACCTGAGGACTTAGTGATCACTTCCTGACCTGTATCCTAGACTGGATATTAATAAACAACCTACCCCAGATATATAAAACAGGCACCCTACCTGAGGACTTAGTGATCACTTCCTGACCTGTATCCTAGACTGGATATTAATAAACAACCTACCCCAGATATATAAAACAGGCACCCTACCTGAGGACTTAGTGATCACTTCCTGACCTGTATCCTAGACTGGATATTAATAAACAACCTACCCCAGATATATAAAACAGGCACCCTACCTGAGGACTTTAGTGATCACTTCCTGACCTGTATCCTAGACTGGATATTAATAAACAACCTACCCCAGATATATAAAACAGGCACCCTACCTGAGGACTTAGTGATCACTTCCTGACCTGTATCCTAGACTGGATATTAATAAACAACCTACCCCAGATATATAAAACAGGCACCCTACCTGAGGACTTTAGTGATCACTTCCTGACCTGTATCCTAGACTGGATATTAATAAACAACCTACCCCAGATATATAAAACAGGCACCCTACCTGAGGACTTTAGTGATCACTTCCTGACCTGTATCCCAGACTGGATATTAATAAACAACCTACCCCAGATATATAAAACAGGCACCCTACCTGAGGACTTAGTGATCACTTCCTGACCTGTATCCTAGACTGGATATTAATAAACAACCTACCCCAGATATATAAAACAGGCACCCTACCTGAGGACTTTAGTGATCACTTCCTGACCTGTATCCTAGACTGGATATTAATAAACAACCTACCCCAGATATATAAAACAGGCACCCTACCTGAGGACTTTAGTGATCACTTCCTGACCTGTATCCTAGACTGGATATTAATAAACAACCTACCCCAGATATATAAAACAGGCACCCTACCTGAGGACTTTAGTGATCACTTCCTGACCTGTATCCCAGACTGGATATTAATAAACAACCTACCCCAGATATATAAAACAGGCACCCTACCTGAGGACTTTAGTGATCACTTCCTGACCTGTATCCTAGACTGGATATTAATAAACAACCTACCCCAGATATATAA
Source organism: Protopterus annectens (assembly GCF_019279795.1). NCBI lineage: Eukaryota > Metazoa > Chordata > Ceratodontiformes > Protopteridae > Protopterus > Protopterus annectens. The sequence goes on from NC_056727.1 coordinate 541,194,631, forward strand.
AACAGGCACCCTACCTGAGGACTTAGTGATCACTTCCTGACCTGTATCCTAGACTGGATATTAATAAACAACCTACCCCAGATATATAAAACAGGCACCCTACCTGAGGACTTTAGTGATCACTTCCTGACCTGTATCCTAGACTGGATATTAATAAACAACCTACCCCAGATATATAAAACAGGCACCCTACCTGAGGACTTTAGTGATCACTTCCTGACCTGTATCCTAGACTGGATATTAATAAACAACCTACCCCAGATATATAAAACAGGCACCCTACCTGAGGACTTTAGTGATCACTTCCTGACCTGTATCCCAGACTGGATATTAATAAACAACCTACCCCAGATATATAAAACAGGCACCCTACCTGAGGACTTTAGTGATCACTTCCTGACCTGTATCCTAGACTGGATATTAATAAACAACCTACCCCAGATATATAAAACAGGCACCCTACCTGAGGACTTTAGTGATCACTTCCTGACCTGTATCCTAGACTGGATATTAATAAACAACCTACCCCAGATATATAAAACAGGCACCCTACCTGAGGACTTTAGTGATCACTTCCTGACCTGTATCCTAGACTGGATATTAATAAACAACCTACCCCAGATATATAAAACAGGCACCCTACCTGAGGACTTTAGTGATCACTTCCTGACCTGTATCCTAGACTGGATATTAATAAACAACCTACCCCAGATATATAAAACAGGCACCCTACCTGAGGACTTAGTGATCACTTCCTGACCTGTATCCTAGACTGGATATTAATAAACAACCTACCCCAGATATATAAAACAGGCACCCTACCTGAGGACTTTAGTGATCACTTCCTGACCTGTATCCTAGACTGGATATTAATAAACAACCTACCCCAGATATATAAAACAGGCACCCTACCTGAGGACTTTAGTGATCACTTCCTGACCTGTATCCTAGACTGGATATTAATAAACAACCTACCCCAGATATATAAAACAGGCACCCTACCTGAGGACTTTAGTGATCACTTCCTGACCTGTATCCCAGACTGGATATTAATAAACAACCTACCCCAGATATATAAAACAGGCACCCTACCTGAGGACTTTAGTGATCACTTCCTGACCTGTATCCTAGACTGGATATTAATAAACAACCTACCCCAGATATATAAAACAGGCACCCTACCTGAGGACTTTAGTGATCACTTCCTGACCTGTATCCTAGACTGGATATTAATAAACAACCTACCCCAGATATATAAAACAGGCACCCTACCTGAGGACTTAGTGATCACTTCCTGACCTGTATCCTAGACTGGATATTAATAAACAACCTACCCCAGATATATAAAACAGGCACCCTACCTGAGGACTTTAGTGATCACTTCCTGACCTGTATCCTAGACTGGATATTAATAAACAACCTACCCCAGATATATAAAACAGGCACCCTACCTGAGGACTTTAGTGATCACTTCCTGACCTGTATCCTAGACTGGATATTAATAAACAACCTACCCCAGATATATAAAACAGGCACCCTACCTGAGGACTTTAGTGATCACTTCCTGACCTGTATCCTAGACTGGATATTAATAAACAACCTACCCCAGATATATAAAACAGGCACCCTACCTGAGGACTTTAGTGATCACTTCCTGACCTGTATCCTAGACTGGATATTAATAAACAACCTACCCCAGATATATAAAACAGGCACCCTACCTGAGGACTTTAGTGATCACTTCCTGACCTGTATCCTAGACTGGATATTAATAAACAACCTACCCCAGATATATAAAACAGGCACCCTACCTGAGGACTTTAGTGATCACTTCCTGACCTGTATCCTAGACTGGATATTAATAAACAACCTACCCCAGATATATAAAACAGGCACCCTACCTGAGGACTTTAGTGATCACTTCCTGACCTGTATCCTAGACTGGATATTAATAAACAACCTACCCCAGATATATAAAACAGGCACCCTACCTGAGGACTTTAGTGATCACTTCCTGACCTGTATCCTAGACTGGATATTAATAAACAACCTACCCCAGATATATAAAACAGGCACCCTACCTGAGGACTTTAGTGATCACTTCCTGACCTGTATCCTAGACTGGATATTAATAAACAACCTACCCCAGATATATAAAACAGGCACCCTACCTGAGGACTTTAGTGATCACTTCCTGACCTGTATCCTAGACTGGATATTAATAAACAACCTACCCCAGATATATAAAACAGGCACCCTACCTGAGGACTTTAGTGATCACTTCCTGACCTGTATCCTAGACTGGATATTAATAAACAACCTACCCCAGATATATAAAACAGGCACCCTACCTGAGGACTTTAGTGATCACTTCCTGACCTGTATCCTAGACTGGATATTAATAAACAACCTACCCCAGATATATAAAACAGGCACCCTACCTGAGGACTTTAGTGATCACTTCCTGACCTGTATCCTAGACTGGATATTAATAAACAACCTACCCCAGATATATAAAACAGGCACCCTACCTGAGGACTTTAGTGATCACTTCCTGACCTGTATCCTAGACTGGATATTAATAAACAACCTACCCCAGATATATAAAACAGGCACCCTACCTGAGGACTTTAGTGATCACTTCCTGACCTGTATCCTAGACTGGATATTAATAAACAACCTACCCCAGATATATAAAACAGGCACCCTACCTGAGGACTTTAGTGATCACTTCCTGACCTGTATCCTAGACTGGATATTAATAAACAACCTACCCCAGATATATAAAACAGGCACCCTACCTGAGGACTTAGTGATCACTTCCTGACCTGTATCCTAGACTGGATATTAATAAACAACCTACCCCAGATATATAAAACAGGCACCCTACCTGAGGACTTTAGTGATCACTTCCTGACCTGTATCCTAGACTGGATATTAATAAACAACCTACCCCAGATATATAAAACAGGCACCCTACCTGAGGACTTAGTGATCACTTCCTGACCTGTATCCTAGACTGGATATTAATAAACAACCTACCCCAGATATATAAAACAGGCACCCTACCTGAGGACTTTAGTGATCACTTCCTGACCTGTATCCTAGACTGGATATTAATAAACAACCTACCCCAGATATATAAAACAGGCACCCTACCTGAGGACTTTAGTGATCACTTCCTGACCTGTATCCTAGACTGGATATTAATAAACAACCTACCCCAGATATATAAAACAGGCACCCTACCTGAGGACTTTAGTGATCACTTCCTGACCTGTATCCTAGACTGGATATTAATAAACAACCTACCCCAGATATATAAAACAGGCACCCTACCTGAGGACTTTAGTGATCACTTCCTGACCTGTATCCTAGACTGGATATTAATAAACAACCTACCCCAGATATATAAAACAGGCACCCTACCTGAGGACTTTAGTGATCACTTCCTGACCTGTATCCTAGACTGGATATTAATAAACAACCTACCCCAGATATATAAAACAGGCACCCTACCTGAGGACTTTAGTGATCACTTCCTGACCTGTATCCTAGACTGGATATTAATAAACAACCTACCCCAGATATATAAAACAGGCACCCTACCTGAGGACTTAGTGATCACTTCCTGACCTGTATCCTAGACTGGATATTAATAAACAACCTACCCCAGATATATAAAACAGGCACCCTACCTGAGGACTTTAGTGATCACTTCCTGACCTGTATCCTAGACTGGATATTAATAAACAACCTACCCCAGATATATAAAACAGGCACCCTACCTGAGGACTTAGTGATCACTTCCTGACCTGTATCCTAGACTGGATATTAATAAACAACCTACCCCAGATATATAAAACAGGCACCCTACCTGAGGACTTTAGTGATCACTTCCTGACCTGTATCCTAGACTGGATATTAATAAACAACCTACCCCAGATATATAAAACAGGCACCCTACCTGAGGACTTTAGTGATCACTTCCTGACCTGTATCCTAGACTGGATATTAATAAACAACCTACCCCAGATATATAAAACAGGCACCCTACCTGAGGACTTTAGTGATCACTTCCTGACCTGTATCCTAGACTGGATATTAATAAACAACCTACCCCAGATATATAAAACAGGCACCCTACCTGAGGACTTTAGTGATCACTTCCTGACCTGTATCCTAGACTGGATATTAATAAACAACCTACCCCAGATATATAAAACAGGCACCCTACCTGAGGACTTTAGTGATCACTTCCTGACCTGTATCCTAGACTGGATATTAATAAACAACCTACCCCAGATATATAAAACAGGCACCCTACCTGAGGACTTTAGTGATCACTTCCTGACCTGTATCCTAGACTGGATATTAATAAACAACCTACCCCAGATATATAAAACAGGCACCCTACCTGAGGACTTTAGTGATCACTTCCTGACCTGTATCCTAGACTGGATATTAATAAACAACCTACCCCAGATATATAAAACAGGCACCCTACCTGAGGACTTTAGTGATCACTTCCTGACCTGTATCCTAGACTGGATATTAATAAACAACCTACCCCAGATATATAAAACAGGCACCCTACCTGAGGACTTTAGTGATCACTTCCTGACCTGTATCCTAGACTGGATATTAATAAACAACCTACCCCAGATATATAAAACAGGCACCCTACCTGAGGACTTTAGTGATCACTTCCTGACCTGTATCCTAGACTGGATATTAATAAACAACCTACCCCAGATATATAAAACAGGCACCCTACCTGAGGACTTTAGTGATCACTTCCTGACCTGTATCCTAGACTGGATATTAATAAACAACCTACCCCAGATATATAAAACAGGCACCCTACCTGAGGACTTTAGTGATCACTTCCTGACCTGTATCCTAGACTGGATATTAATAAACAACCTACCCCAGATATATAAAACAGGCACCCTACCTGAGGACTTTAGTGATCACTTCCTGACCTGTATCCTAGACTGGATATTAATAAACAACCTACCCCAGATATATAAAACAGGCACCCTACCTGAGGACTTTAGTGATCACTTCCTGACCTGTATCCTAGACTGGATATTAATAAACAACCTACCCCAGATATATAAAACAGGCACCCTACCTGAGGACTTTAGTGATCACTTCCTGACCTGTATCCTAGACTGGATATTAATAAACAACCTACCCCAGATATATAAAACAGGCACCCTACCTGAGGACTTTAGTGATCACTTCCTGACCTGTATCCTAGACTGGATATTAATAAACAACCTACCCCAGATATATAAAACAGGCACCCTACCTGAGGACTTTAGTGATCACTTCCTGACCTGTATCCTAGACTGGATATTAATAAACAACCTACCCCAGATATATAAAACAGGCACCCTACCTGAGGACTTAGTGATCACTTCCTGACCTGTATCCTAGACTGGATATTAATAAACAACCTACCCCAGATATATAAAACAGGCACCCTACCTGAGGACTTTAGTGATCACTTCCTGACCTGTATCCTAGACTGGATATTAATAAACAACCTACCCCAGATATATAAAACAGGCACCCTACCTGAGGACTTTAGTGATCACTTCCTGACCTGTATCCTAGACTGGATATTAATAAACAACCTACCCCAGATATATAAAACAGGCACCCTACCTGAGGACTTAGTGATCACTTCCTGACCTGTATCCTAGACTGGATATTAATAAACAACCTACCCCAGATATATAAAACAGGCACCCTACCTGAGGACTTTAGTGATCACTTCCTGACCTGTATCCTAGACTGGATATTAATAAACAACCTACCCCAGATATATAAAACAGGCACCCTACCTGAGGACTTTAGTGATCACTTCCTGACCTGTATCCTAGACTGGATATTAATAAACAACCTACCCCAGATATATAAAACAGGCACCCTACCTGAGGACTTAGTGATCACTTCCTGACCTGTATCCTAGACTGGATATTAATAAACAACCTACCCCAGATATATAAAACAGGCACCCTACCTGAGGACTTTAGTGATCACTTCCTGACCTGTATCCTAGACTGGATATTAATAAACAACCTACCCCAGATATATAAAACAGGCACCCTACCTGAGGACTTAGTGATCACTTCCTGACCTGTATCCTAGACTGGATATTAATAAACAACCTACCCCAGATATATAAAACAGGCACCCTACCTGAGGACTTTAGTGATCACTTCCTGACCTGTATCCTAGACTGGATATTAATAAACAACCTACCCCAGATATATAAAACAGGCACCCTACCTGAGGACTTTAGTGATCACTTCCTGACCTGTATCCTAGACTGGATATTAATAAACAACCTACCCCAGATATATAAAACAGGCACCCTACCTGAGGACTTAGTGATCACTTCCTGACCTGTATCCTAGACTGGATATTAATAAACAACCTACCCCAGATATATAAAACAGGCACCCTACCTGAGGACTTTAGTGATCACTTCCTGACCTGTATCCTAGACTGGATATTAATAAACAACCTACCCCAGATATATAAAACAGGCACCCTACCTGAGGACTTTAGTGATCACTTCCTGACCTGTATCCTAGACTGGATATTAATAAACAACCTACCCCAGATATATAAAACAGGCACCCTACCTGAGGACTTAGTGATCACTTCCTGACCTGTATCCTAGACTGGATATTAATAAACAACCTACCCCAGATATATAAAACAGGCACCCTACCTGAGGACTTTAGTGATCACTTCCTGACCTGTATCCTAGACTGGATATTAATAAACAACCTACCCCAGATATATAAAACAGGCACCCTACCTGAGGACTTAGTGATCACTTCCTGACCTGTATCCTAGACTGGATATTAATAAACAACCTACCCCAGATATATAAAACAGGCACCCTACCTGAGGACTTAGTGATCACTTCCTGACCTGTATCCTAGACTGGATATTAATAAACAACCTACCCCAGATATATAAAACAGGCACCCTACCTGAGGACTTAGTGATCACTTCCTGACCTGTATCCTAGACTGGATATTAATAAACAACCTACCCCAGATATATAAAACAGGCACCCTACCTGAGGACTTTAGTGATCACTTCCTGACCTGTATCCTAGACTGGATATTAATAAACAACCTACCCCAGATATATAAAACAGGCACCCTACCTGAGGACTTTAGTGATCACTTCCTGACCTGTATCCTAGACTGGATATTAATAAACAACCTACCCCAGATATATAAAACAGGCACCCTACCTGAGGACTTAGTGATCACTTCCTGACCTGTATCCTAGACTGGATATTAATAAACAACCTACCCCAGATATATAAAACAGGCACCCTACCTGAGGACTTAGTGATCACTTCCTGACCTGTATCCTAGACTGGATATTAATAAACAACCTACCCCAGATATATAAAACAGGCACCCTACCTGAGGACTTTAGTGATCACTTCCTGACCTGTATCCTAGACTGGATATTAATAAACAACCTACCCCAGATATATAAAACAGGCACCCTACCTGAGGACTTAGTGATCACTTCCTGACCTGTATCCTAGACTGGATATTAATAAACAACCTACCCCAGATATATAAAACACGCACCCTACCTGAGGACTTAGTGATCACTTTCTGACCTGTATCCTAGACTGGATATTAATAAACAATCTACCCCAGATATATAAAACAGGCACCCTACCTGAGGACTTTATTGATCACTTCCTGACCTGTATCCTAGACTGGATATTAATAAACAACCTACCCCTGATATATAAAACAGGCACCCTACCTGAGGACTTAGTGATCACTTCCTGACCTGTATCCTGGACTGGATATTAATAAACAACCTACCCCAGATATATAAAACAGGCACCCTACCTGAGGTTTTAGTGATCACTTCCTGACCTGTATCCTAGAGTGGATATTAATTAACAACCTACCCCAGATATATAAAACGCGCACCCTACCTGAGGACTTTAGTGATCACTTCCTGACCTATATAATCAGAAAAAGAAATGACATCCCTCAACACTCAAGTTGTAAGAACTTTATTCAGACTACATTTCTGAATAAACTTAACACATGTGACTGGTCCAACCTATGGCTACTTCCACTAGATGAAGCGGTCTCATACTTTAACTCTACATTTCTTGCTATCCTGGATGACCATGCTCCCCCAAGCACTATCAGAACCAATAACAAAGTAGCACCTCAGCTGTCCAATGATACAAGACAAAAAAATATTAGCAGAAACAAAGCATGGACCTCCTGGAGAACCACTAAATCCCCAAAAGACCACCTTATATATAAACAGCTGAAAAATTATACAAAGAAGTCTATTATGCTAGACAAAAAGAATTACTACTGTAATCTGCAGCAAAAGCACCAAAATCAACCACAAAAATTCTGGTCAGGCATAAACCTCTATACCCAGGCCAATCAACTATCCCTACCCCCTTAAATCCAGTAAACAGCTTTGGGTTGAAGGTACTAAGCGGTGCAGATGCAAAAATGCATAGAAAACTAAGTTCAGACAAGTCACCAAAATACCACCACGGCTCAGGAGTTTCAATTTTTGAGTTGCAGTTCATTTATTCAAATATAACAATCAAGATAGTAAGCGCTTTCGGGTTATATCCAAACCCTTCATCAGACATACAACAAATAGCATTTTCAGGGCATTTAAATGCCAAAAAAAGGTGCCAAAAAGTAAACATACTGAAAATCTCAATTCATATCAGTTTTGGCGACTAGATGGCGCTAAATACATATACATATCACATATAGAAACCTTTCTTAAATGTCAATAAAAAAAATTAGAAAACATTAATGTTTAAAAATCAACCTAGCATATATATTAAAATATATATAAGTTAATGTACATATAAAAATTCATTTTAAATAAATATATATAAAGTTCATTATTGAAGTACTTTCTGTTTTTATATATATATATATATATATATATATATATATATATATATATATATATATGTGTGTGTATATATATATATATATACATATATATATATCTGTGTGTTTCCGTATATATATATATATATATATATATATATATATATACTTCAATTCACATTTGAAATTATGTATGTATAAAAACTTTTAAGATATAGATATGTGTATATATATATATTTATATATATATATATATATATATATATATATATATATATATCAAATTCCTTCACTAAAGCAAAATATAAAAACATATATATATATATATACAGTGTGCAAATGGAAAGTTTCTACATATATATGAGATATGTAAACATGAAGTGTCCATATAAAAATTCTAAATAACAGATATAAAGCAATGTCCATATCCTTGCACACAATATATCTCTTCCTTCTTAATGTTTCAATGGTCTATCTCTGAGGAATGGCTTGATCGAAATCTTATCGTTCAGGTCATTTCCTCTGTCAGACTGCATTCTTATTATCCATTTTATTTCTTGCTTTTCTGTGTGGTTCTTTATATTTCCTATCCTCTTGTTTCTTTCAATCAACTCTTCTACCATGAATCTAAACTTATGGCTGAGGTCATGATTTAATACATGTTTAGCTAATGCATTGGTCTTATCTTCACGATTTATAGCATAAACATGCTCTCTCACTCTCTCTCTCAATGTCCTATTTGTTTTTCCTATATAGAAGCTAGTGCATTTCATGCAACTAGCCAGATAGACAAGGTCTCTAGATTTGCAGTCAGCATAGTCCCTAAATGTACAGGTTCATTTACTATCAGGATGTATAAAAACGTTAGAACACTGCAGATACGAACATTGATTGCAATTTCTGCATGGGTAGGTACCTTGTCTATTCGACATTATCTTAGTGCTTTTACTTTCTTCATAGCAAAGCAGTCTTTTCAGTGATTTGTTGTTGCGATAACTATATCTAGGTTTAGGACCAACCAGAGTTCGAATTTCATCACTTGTGGTTAAAATAGCCCAATTACTATTAATAATATTACATATATTCCTATTATTATTTGAGTATTGTATGTTCAACCTAGTGTGCGCATTAATTAAATTAGTATGCCCCATCATTTGTGTTGATTCAATTTCATTAGCATTCTTTTTCTTAAAGTAATATCTCCCCTTCTTTTCTCTGTCTATTACTACTGGATCTTTTATAACATCACTTTCTTTCCTGGGGTATTCTCTCATAATAAATTCATCCCTCAAAGTGTCCAAAGTTAACTCACATTTGATACCATCACTAGTTAATTTAGATATTCTCCGTCCTTGATTAATAACCATATTCTGATATATATGTCTAGGGTGTTTGCTCGTGCGATGAAGTAAACTATTTTTCCTGCATTTCTTCCTGTACAGTGATGTTGTAAAACTGTTTTCTTTTCTCGTAACCAATACGTCCAATTATACAATGACCCCCCATTAATATTCTAAAATGTGCACTCTGACTGGTCAGCGTACACGTTGTAAATCAGAGTTATACTAATGGAAAAAGGTCCAGTCGCCCGGACTTTTTCCATTAGTATAACTCTATTTTTAAAGCAATGGAGAACGCAAGATCTCCGTTGTTTTTTACACACTGTCTCACTATGTTAAACTAGTTTAACATAGCGAGACAGCTTTAAAAAAAAGTAACGGAGATCTTCCTATCTCCGTTGCTTTTTTAAAGTGTCTCGCTTTGCTAAATGGGTTTAACATAGCGAGACAGTTTAAAAAAAAACAACGGAGATTCTCAGTTGCTTTCTTTAAAGCTGTCTCGCTATGTTAAACTCCTTTAACATAGCGAGACAGTTTGTAAAAAGCAACGGAGATCTTGTTTTTTTTTTCTTAAATAATGTCATTTTATAATAGCAATAACCCACTTCTGGGTGTGGGTAATGCTGGATTTACCCATGGTTGTCTTTGTTTGGCCACTCAGGCTTCACCCTCGTGACCAAACCACAGCAAACGTGGGTAAATCCAGCATTGCCCAAACCCAGGAGTGGGTTATTGCTATAGAATTCAATGGATGTTCTAGACCATTTGCCCTCAAATTTCAGAAAGGTGGTAGTTTGGCTGAGGTACTCAATAAACAAACACAAGTCAATTTCTGTACCCTCCCATAGGAAGAAGACATCATCTACAAATCTCTTGTAATATTTAATTTTCCCAGCATAGTTTGTATCTATGATGAATATCTTCTCCCATTGGGCCATGACCAAATTGGCGTATGAGTTCGCACAAGGCATTCCCATTGCCACACCTTTGGTCTGCAGGTAATAATTATCTGCATATACAAAAACATTATTTTCCAAAATGAGCTCAGGTAACAACATACATTTTATCACTTCATCCTTATTGACATTTCTTGCACATAAGACTTGTCTCAAGTATTCTATCCCCTCCGTATTCGGTATCACAGTAAACAACGATTTCACATCCAGGGTTACTAGCCAGATATCAGGCAACTCATTGCTATTATTCATACATTCAAAGAAAGTTTCAAGAAAATCTTGAGTATCCCTGATTATAGTATGTGTCGTTTGAACTATCCCTTTAAGTTGTTTTTCAACATAAATGGAGAGTGGTTCTGTCAACCACCCTCTACTTGAGACAACTGGTCTCATTTTAGGACTCTGATAGTCTTTATGGACTTTCGGAATCCCTCTAAATGTTGGAACGGTTGGTAATTCAACCAAAAATACTTATATAAATCAGGATCAATAATATCACACATTAATAAATCATACAAATTACTATGCATGTTATTAATAATCTTGTTTATCTGTATAGAATTTATTAACCGATATGTTTCATTCTCATTAAGCATTGTTTGCATCACTTCTTCATAGTATTGTTTATCTAAAACAACAGCGGGCTAACCCATATCTGCAGGCCTAATTACAATTTAATTATTGCTGCTAAGACTAACAAGTGCTTCTCGCTCCCCTTCATTTAGATTATAAAAGGTCTGATTGCATTTAAATCTTTGTTCATTATACATGTGTATGAAATCCCTTTCACATGCTCGTTCAAATGCTTCTAAAAGGGGATGTACATAAGGTGCAAAAACACTAGGTTTCTTAAACAAAACACGTTCATTGTCTTGGTTATCCTTATACAGCTTTTCTAATGTTATGTTCCTAACAAACATATTAATTTCAAGGATAAAATCAGTAATGTCAGTTCCTCTAGCAGGTGTAACGGAAAGTCCTTTATTTAAAAGTGATTTTTCAAACATTCCCAATTCATACTGAAATAAGTTTATTACTAGTTCAAACTCACTTGTCTCTGCATCTTGTTCTGGGATGTTCTCAAATCCCCTGATGTTTTTCGTTTCCTGTTGGTCTTGATGGGAGTCCATTTTTTCTGTTCCCGAATTGGTAATGGGAATTGATGGGCCACCGAGTTTAAAGCCGGTTGAACAATGTGGCCATTAATCTATTTTTTTCCTTGCATCTCCATTTGATGCTAAATTTAATTCACTAGTTGTTATTTCATGTTGTCCCTCGATATATATCACTGAGACAGGCTCAATGTTCTCAATAAGGCTGTTCCTCTTGGCTGTAGTTTTAGGCATATCCAATGGTTGCTGCTCCATATTCATTGCTAGTGCCCCTCGGCTACTAATTGAAGCCATAGCTTCTATGACATTTCCATTTTCATTTCCTTGAGCATTGGAAGGTTGGTTGGGGGTTTTGTCCCTTTCTGGCTCTTTCAATTGGTTGGTAGATGGAGGATTATGAAAGTGACTCCCGACTGTAGATTCTCCCAGTCCTCTTGATTCCCTCGGCCAAGAAAAAACATTCCCGACACTAAAATCTTTTAGATTGTGTTCAAGCTTCTTCTTTTTATCTAAAAGTACTCTTCATTCTAGTGCTGATATGTGCGAATGTATATCTTCATAAAACATGGCATAGTCTCTCTCGTTTACGAGCGACATAATTTCAGCTTGTTTGTTATTTCTTCCGCTATACTGTTCTCTGTTAGCATATATTGCTCAATGAGAAGCTTTATATATAAAACACTAGTGTCAATATTCAGTTTTTGCCATTTGGCCAAGAGTTCAGGGTAAAGCATGCCATATGTCGGCATTTTTAAGATTCTAAGTCCTCTGGGTACTACATGGAAACAAAGACAAGCCTCCATGTGTTTACACTGCCATTGAACATTCTTTAACTTTATCAGAAGGTTCTCTATTTTCCGAGTCAGTTGTAAAACATTAATGGTATATTCATTGGAGTGCTCATTATCACTAGCATTCAATAATTAATTCTTTTGAAATTGCAGAAGTGCATTGGATTCTGCTTTCAGTAATCTCTTAAAAGCTTCTGTCATATTGAAAAGTCTATTACCTTCTTGTATGGAGTTAGGATTATAAGCAAGTTCAATGGATGTTCCTTCATCCATGTCCCTTGTAGCTGCCAAAACAATAATTCAATTCAAAAAATCCAGTAAACAGCTTTGGGGTGAAGGTACTAAGCGGTGCAGATGCAAAAATGCATAGAAAACTTCAAACACGTCACCAAAGTACCACCACGGCTCAGGAGTTTCAATTTTTGAGTTGCAGTTCATTTATTCAAATATAACAATCAAGATAGTAAGCACTTTTGGGTTATATCCAAACCCTTCATCAGACATATAACAAATAGCATTTTCAGGGCATTTAAATACCAAAAAAGGAGCCAAAAAATAAACATACTGAAAATCTAAATTCATATCAGTTTTGGCCATTAGATGGTGCTAAATACATATACATACCACATATAGAAACCCCCTGCCCCCTTAACTACCCTCCAACAACCTACTAAAATTGTTGCTAACACCTTTAACACTTTCTTTACAGAAACCGTGCAATCCCTAGCCAGTAAGCTATCTCCATATACCCCAAGTACCACCAACCCCACACCTGATAATAAGATCTCCTTTAAGCTTGATCCAGTACCAACATCTTTTATTAAGTCCCTACTTAAAAAACTGAAACCCACCACCCTTTCAGCAGACCTACTACTTGCAGAATATCTCCAAAAAGCCGCTAATGAAATAGCATACCCTATATCAATTTTAATCAATAGAACTATCCACGAAGCCTATATCCCCCACATCTGGAAAATCTCCCACATTGTTCCTCTTCATAAAGGGGGAGATTCCACTGAACTTTCAATTTACAGGCCTTTAGCCATTATGTCTCCCTTGACTAAAATCATGGAAAAATGTATCCACAAGCAATTTCTTGCCTATCTGAATCAAAACACTCTCCTAGCCCCCTCCCAGCACGGATTCAGACCTTGCCATAGTACAACCTCAGCCCTTCTCTCCTTCTCACATACAATAAATCAAAACCATAATGACAACAAGCTCTCCTCTGCCCTCTTCCTTGACCTATCCAAGGCATTTGATATGGTACATCACCAGCTACTCTTAAACACATTAAAATCACTCTCCATAAATAACCTAGCAATTACCCGGTTTCATTCTTACCTAAGTGACAGACAACAAGCTGCACTATGGAAGAATAACCTATCGTCCCTTTTATCAGTCACCTCTGGAGTCCCACAGGGATCTATATTAGGTCCCCTCCTATTCCCCATATTCATTAATGACCTGTACAAAGTCATCCCTGATGCAACTTGTATTCAGTATGCAGATGACTCGACCCTAATCTGCTCTGCCACCTCCCCCACAGATTTACAATCCTCGTCCGAAATCACTTTCACCAAAGTAGAGAACTGGCTCACTGGTCGCCGTCTACTATTAAACCCAAATAAAACCAAACTGTTACTCTTCTCCCCCACTCACAAGGTCCCCTCACCACCTCTCACCATAACATCTAACAATGGCACCATAATTTCCCCAGAACCTAGTACTAAACTACTGGGAGTGATCATTGACAACAACCTCAAGTTTGATGCTCACATAGACAAAACTATTAAAACAGTTAATAAAAAATTAGGTCTTTATACAGGATTAAACCATTCCTAACCCCATCTGCTAGAACTGTTATTGCCCTACACATCTATCGACCCTTCTTTATGCCTCACCCATCTTCGTAAACCTAAGCAAATCAAACCTCAATAAATTTATTAGGTTCTACAATAACATTGCCAAATTTGCCACAGGATCAGCTTAGAGAACCCATCTCTGCCTTAACCTTCAATCGTTAGACTGGCTTGAACTACCCTATCAACTGCAATATAACCAACTAATAGTTATTCACAAAATCCTCTACCAACCAGACAGTACACCCATGCTGAAAAATATTATTACCCCCTACAATAACCTAAAATCCCTCTGCTCGTCCAAAAAATTGCTATTGCAAACTGTTAAAACCAACAGTTCAGCTGGTGAACCACTATTCTCCAACTCTGCCGATAAAAACTGGAACCTACTTCCTGCACTGATCCCTCCTTATCCCAATTCAAAAACTCCCTTAGGAAATACCTAAAAATGCAGTGGCTTTGTCCCTGTACAAACCCTGACTAACCCCCACTCAAACATAATTCATAAATGAGAACCTCATTGCAAGAATAAAACTCTGACTCTCTTAACTGTTTAAAATTCTGTGTATCACCCACCTACCGGAAAGATTTAAAGTTAACACTACACCATGTATGATAACCTCCTTAATATATGTGTTTCCCTTTTCCAGATGAAATCTTTAACTATTTCTTTCTCAGCTATTTGCTTCCAACCTTTGCTGTGTGTATGTGAGAAAAACATGTACCTGTGTGTACATATCGTTAAACAAATCTCAGTTTTGGGATAACTCACTGTAATAATTTCACTGTATTTACACTTGTTTTTGTACATTTGGAGCTTTTCTCCCCGGGCCTCCGCTGAAAATGGACCTGTATCCAGTCAGACTTTCCCAGTTAAATGTAAAATAAAAATAAAATAAATAAATAAAAAATTTCTTGAATAAAGCTTTGTAAAATTTGGGTCGTAGTTCCATATTTCCTCTAGATCAAAAGGTTTTTACTCTTATAGAAATATATATATATATATATATATATATATATATATATATATATATATATATGTATGTGTATATATATATATATATATATATATATATATATATATCTATCTATATATATATATATATATATATATATATATATATATATATATATATATGGTATACATTCATTTTTTCATAGGGAGGTTGTTCGAATCGCCAAAATATGAAAGTACAACTTCCAGATGTCTCAAATGTCAAAAAAGAACTGTGCGACTTCCAATGAGCGAATGCACATTGGCATTCACTCATTTGAAGTTGGCATTTTGGGTGCAGATCACACTATAGCTAGGATTGGGAAGTGAACCCTTACCTTAATTGTAGTGCGATCTTGGAGTTTGTATATTAAAGTAGGGAAGTGTGGGAGTGCAGGGGGGCCTATGTGTGTAGATTTTTTTTATTTCAAAAATGGTTGAATCTGGTTTTCCAGATTTCCATTTTCGAAATTATGTTATGTTTGGACTTTTGTGTTTCGGCATTTAAAGTCATACAAACATACGACTGCACAAATGCGTTTCGAATAAATGAATGTATACCATATATATGTGTGTGTGTGTGTGTGTGTGTGTGTGTGTGTGTGTGTGTGTGTGTGTGTGTGTGTTTGTGTGTATATGTGTTTATATATATATATATATATATATATATATATATATATATATATATATATATATATGTGTTTTATATATATATATATATATATATATATATATGTCAGAAATATAAAACATATAAAATTAAATAAATCATACAACAAAGACATAACTTAAACTAAAACCATAATTACCTTTCCAGGGCTTTAAGCTTCAACAGACAGCTAATAGTAATTTGTTCATTTAGCCCAGGCCAAACATTAGCATTAAAATAAAGCTGCCAAAATAACTCTCATTTCTCTAAATGCAAAACCCATGGGCCACCATGTTCATTTTTAACATCTTTTTCAATTATAACAAATTTAAAATCATGTGTAGGATTCACTTCTATATGCCTTGCTAATGCATTAGATACCTTAACATGTCCTGTATCATTCAGATGTTCTCTAATGTGATCTTTTAACCTGCATTCAGTCTTACCTACATAATAGGCAGAACAACTTTGGTAAATAGCAGCACACACAACCCCCGTGGTCCAATTAAACTTTCCACCCAATTTTAATTTTATATTTTTAATCCTAACATTAATTTAAGAATTGCTTTATTATCATGGTGTAAACTGTTTGGTGCAAGTTTGTCACGTTTTTAACTGGTCTGAGTCTCTGCAGCCCTTGGGCATTGTGTTTTTTGGTCTGTGTGTTGTTGTTTCCTAGTTTGTAACATTAAAAACAAGTTTAAATACATTTTCATAAAATCACATGATCAGGGGTAAGCCATTAACATACAATAACTAATTAACATTTCAACAGATTAATAAAATATTGTTAGAACAGTATTAAACCTCTATTAAAACAACATTAGGACAATGCCATGTGTGGCAGGGACACTGCGAGACATGAAATTATAAGGAACGCATCATAAAATTTTATCAACTGTAGCACTTTTGTAAGAGGTTCACTACAGTGGTGTGCCCATGGAACTGGTGTATATAAGGAGGAGACCGAGGCAAAGGCTTTACCTAAATCAATTGCTGTTGTGGTATGTACAAGTGCCTACGTGTTATGTGTGGTTGGGTTTATGTATGTGTACCAGTTTACTGTTTTAGGTAATGGTGATATATATGAGGTTTTGATTATTGTAGCGTAGATGTTCTGGTGGTGGTTAGTTTTGTGTGGGAGTAGGTTACCAATCAGAAAACTGTTTTACCTTTCTTTTTGTGATCATGGGATCATTTGTGCTCGGTATTGCATGTTATCAATGATGCCTCTGTGTGTTTGAATTTTCTTTTCTTTTTGATGATTTGTGTATTGTTGGTTAGTGTAGATGGCTAGCAAAATATAGATGTAGGTCTGCAACTGTGGGACTGCATAGATATCTGCTGACATCATCAGATCATGACATGGTGAAAGTTCTAAACTACAAGGCAGGTCTGAGATGGTACCCTTGCTCAGATTAGCAAAACCGTCTTGAATGGAAGCCGGTATAAGTCATGGAAATCAACCCAGAAGCAGATAAAATGTATAACTACATAAAGTGCTAAAGCATACAACAAAATGTGTAGATTATAACCACAAGAAAATAAAAACAAAACAAAATAATTGCTACAATGAACAACTGAGGTGATATACATGGACATTTTCTGGATAACAGATGCTGACTGAGATTTGAAGCATGATTGACTAAGGTGAGGCGAACTTAAAACGGAAGTTGAAAAGCTATTAATGGCAGCCTAAGATCATGGACTACATGCTACTGTTTCACAAAACCCTCAGAAAAAAATGACTGCCTTCTGCAGTCACTGAGGATCAGATCAGAAATACTGTAGATTCCTGTTAACCCACGTTAATTTGGACTGAAGGTAACAACATTTAGTGAAAAGCATGGAATAAGGACAGTGGCTTATGTGTCTTCTTTAGCCTTGTAATATGACAGGAAAATGCATAAAATAATGTTTTAATAAATAACACACTAATGGCTTACATTTTATGTTTGATGAATGATAAAAGTTTCTTCATTTTCCTTGTTTGTTCAGTTTTTATATACTGCCCTGTATGAATGTTGGCTTTCATTCATTTAAATTGTGCACACTTAATGACTGGTTCACTTGTACCATTTAAATTTTGCACACTTGATGACCTGTTCACTTGTACCATTTAAAGTGTGCACACTTAATGACTTGTTCACTTCTACCATTTAAATTGTGCACACTTAATGACTTGTTCACTTGTACCATTTAAATTGTGCACACTTAATGACTTGTTCACTTGTACCATTTAAATTGTGCACACTTAATGACTTGTTCACTTGTACCATTTAAATTGTGCACACTTAATGACGTTCACTTGTACCATTTAAATTGTGCACACTTAATGACTTGTTCACTTCTACCATTTAAATTGTGCACACTTAATGACTTGTTTACGTGTACCATTTAAACTGTACACACTTAATGACTTGTTCACTTGTACCATTTAAACTGTACACACTTAATGAGTTGTTCACTTGTACCCTCTTTGATATACTGCTTACTCTGGGACAGCTGTACTTTTGATCTTTATTACATCATTTGTGAGGCATGATCTTTATTACATTATTCATGAGCCATGATCTTTATTACATCATTCATGAGCCATGATCTTTATTACATCATTCATGAGGCATGATCTTTATTACATCATTCATGAGCCATGATCTTTATTACATCATTTATGAGGCATACTTCAGGCACAAACAAGAGCTGCAACCAATATTTGTCTCACATTGAATGGTTACTAGTTTATGACACTGATATATAAGATGAACAGCAAATGTAAGCCAGATGTTTATCTTAAAGCAAAGTACAATGTAGAAATAATAGCCAGGGACACTGAATCAGAGATATGAGAGTAACAGATAATGATTAACATAACTTATTGACTTTATTAAAACATTTTGTGATTTGACCTTTATGTGGAGAAATCTAGTTGTCGCCAGCAATGCTATATAAAATTTTTTTACATCACCTTCTTATGGGGTTATATAGTTGTCACTAGCAATCCAATATCTGGAAAGTATGAAAGAACCAGGAAAAATAAGTTTACTCCTTAAATACTTCTCATATCCAATTGATTTTGCCAACATATTGACGCATTTAGTGCCAACTTCACCCCAGATACATCTATTCCAGACCCACTTAGCCCTGATAGAAGTATCTATCATCATGAAAGAACATGTACTGAAAGTTTTCTCCAAAACTAAGAATGCTTCACCCATGGGGCCTGATAATATACTTGGTTGCCTAACTAACAGCACTAAGCAAACACTGGCAGACCCCTTCCTAAATCTCTTCAGCCACAGCCTAGTAACTATCACTGTACCATGGGAGTGGCACACAGCTGTTGTGATGCCACATCATAAGGTTGTCCCTGTCAGGGTCCCTGGGAATTACAGGTCCATCAGTTTGACAAGTCTTGTGTGCAAAACCATGGAACATATAACTGACATAATTAATTATGATATCAAAACTCTTATCAGACTTGACCCCAACAGTTTGGCTTTGTTGAGGGTAGATCCTGTGACCTTCTTGGTGAAGGTTCCTCAGGCTGCAGACTGTGGACAAGTTGGCCACACAGCATACTTTGACCTAGCTGAGACACTTAATGCCATACCACATGCAAATATTATAAATATTATAAAGAAGCTGAAGAAGCTCCATATTGACCTATACAGTGTAAACAGGCATAGGGATGGGGCTCACACAGTAATATTAAGGGGTGCATCCTCTGAGAGCATGAAAGTGACCAGTGGAGTTCCACAGGTATCTGTGCTCGGGCCTCTGCTGTTCAGCATCTGCTTCTCAGATGCCTAGTTATCAAATGGGGATCTTTGCTTAACAAAGTCTGAGGATGATTGCAAGCTGGGAGTTGTTGTCAAATCCCCCTCTGACATTACAGGCACTCTAACAGGAGCTTGCAGCTGTCAGTAGCTTGTGCACTAAAAATCATCTTAAGCTTAGCACCACAAAGCGCAACACTGTAGTATTTGTTAAAGTAATTTGCCAGTGTTTTTCTATACATGGTGGCATCTTATAAATCAATTGCTGTGATGTATTTTTCTGCTTGCCCTTCCATACCGTTTAGGCAATTTAAAAAAAAAGGCTTTGTAAACTTTTTATTAAACCATGGCCCCAAAAAGTTTGATTCTCCAGTTGTAACATTACCATAGGGTGGCATCACAACTAGAGAAGCTGGGAAATTATAGGGTAACATGAGCCAAGTCTGTACATTTTAATGGGGCACCTTCACACATGCGCAGTGGTGTGCCCATTAAAATCTATGGATACAGCAGACACTTTTCCTGTGCCTGTGTCCCAGAGGTTACATTTTCTAGTTTTTCCTCAGTGATGTCACTGCAAGGAAACCTCATATTTTAAAATTAATGTTATATATAAAAGATATGATAAAATCATTTCCTGAAGAGGAAAAGTGCTGTTCGAGAGTTTATGCTTTTTATTTTTTGTTTGATTTATTTGCAGTTTGTTTGCCAGGATAGTCCAGTTGGGCCTTGGAAAACCCATTTTCAATGAAATCCTGGGGAGAAAATCTCCAGAAAAGTATGATAATACAAAATACAAATATACAAAAATACAAAATACAAATATACAAAAATACAAAATACGAAATACAAGTTTATACACAGTAGATGCAATAGGTCACAAGAATACAATATAAAATTTGCACAAAGGGTAAATTTTAAAACAAGGTAAAGTGTTAGCCATAGAGTGGCATTATGGCATCATGGTTGGTACACTGAATTAACTTTGTTACAATTCTTATACAAATATCACGATTCATTGCATGCTGTAGTGCTAAGTTGCATTTCTGAACATCGGCAAATCACTTTAAGTATCCCCTACCTTCAGCTTATAGCATAGATACACCACTTCAAAACAAAAAGGACATGAGAGACTCGGGTGGATACCTCTCTTACTTTTGACCATCACATTGTGACAGTGGTTAGGAAATTATTTTATCCTGCACAGCTCACAATAAAAGGTATTGCTTCCAAATCAAAATAAATCTTCACCTCCTTGTACTCTACACTGATTGCACCCATCTTTGAGCACAAGACCCTTTTGGGATAAACCTTTCGAAGCATATCAGGCAATTGGAAAGACCCCAGAGGTTTGTAATAAAAAAGATCAGGGTCTTAACAGATCTGAACTATGAAGAAAGACTGGATGCTTTATAGCTATACTCTGTTACATATATACTCCATAGTACCTTGGTTACAGGGCTATAAGGGATTCAGTAGGCCCAAAACTCTTATATCTCAATAAATCAAACAGTTTAGCTAACATTAGAATGAGAGATGTAAATCTACTTAAAAAATGAACAAGATAAGGGGGGGGGGAGAGATTTGTCATGCAGCACCAACCCCTTCTCTGGGACAAACTCCCCTTTCAAGTTAAGTAGTGTGATGCACTGTCTGCTTTAAAAAGGACCTGGACAACTGGATGTGCATCAAAACTTAACCCATTACATGACTGGCTTGGCCTTCTTTGAAAAAAGAGGCAAGGCCTAAGGGTGGGTACTGGCAAAGCAAAAATGGCCTCATGGCTGATTTGCCTTGTACCTCCTATACTCCTATGATCACATTAAGGAGTTCACAGAGAATCTAGTAACGGCCAGATAATTGACAACACTGGACCTGATGAAAGTATACCAGCAAATACACTTATACTTTTACTAATTAAAAAGCAATCTTTGTAATCCCTGATGATCTATTTCAGTAGACAATCCCTGGCATTTAGAAACAGTGCATGTGTAATTGCAGTCAACCCTACTCTGCTTACTCTGTATGTGTAACAAGCCCCCCCCCCCTCATTAACAATAAATGAGGCCAGGCAAGAATATACAACCAGCAACTCATTAAATATCCTATCCATGGTCTGCTGGAAGAGCAGGTAGGAATGTGGCACAGCAACAAGGAATTATGTACAACAGTGGTGTTCATCCATCATGCACGCCCCTTGACAGAGCTCACCATGATCTTGTGCACACAGCAGTGACAAGAAAAAGAAGTTACATGACAGACTTGAAACCTGGGTGCGGATCTGTTAATATATATATATATGTATATACATACAACCACACACACGCACACACACACACACACACACACACACACACGCACACACACAAGTTACATGACAGCCTTGAAGCATGTGTGCTGATCTATGTTTTGAACAAATTAGAATATATATATGTGTGTGTGTATATATATATATATATATATATATATATATATATATATATATACGTGTGTGTGTGTGTGTATGCACACACACACACACACACACACACACACACACACACACACACACACACACACACACACAGAAGGTAGTAAAAGAAGTAAGAAGGTAAGACAATTAGGGTAGGTAGGAGGGAGGCTCTAACAAATGTATAACACAAGCATTTGTTGTTCAGGCAAAAATCCACATTTCAGTGGAGGCAACGGGAGAAAAAGCTCCACAAAAACATTATACAGTGTCATACTTAATACAAAGAATGCAAGTCACATAAGATAACAAAGCACAGATACAGAGGATTAAACAAACACTTTCAATATAGTACATGAACACAATTCAAATCTTATAATATTGTGATGAATCTACATTGATATGTAATACTGTAGTAGATATCTGTGAGTAGTAAAATCGGGTACTTTGATTTGATGCCAAAGATCAAGTTGTGGTAGAAAGACAAAGTACTACAGACAGATATAGTTAAACGAGAGAAAGGTATAGCAGCTGATTAGTACTTAGATAAACTTTCAAGAAGGAGAAATGATAAAATAAATGTTTCTATTTTGAAACAGAGTGAAGGAAGGGTAGAAGGCAAAAAAAATGCATATAGTAGCACTGGGATGCAATGAAATAGTAAGCAGTAAATTAAACATCACTTTTTCATGCCTACAATTAAGACATTATCCTGGATTTCAGCAGGAGCATAGCCAGGAATTATTAAAATATTTATATTGATTTCTAAAAACTTTTACTGTTTGTTTGCTTTAAGTATAAGGGTAGGGAGTTCCAAGGTATGAAAACATAGCAGGGGTAGACTGAATCTCTGGCATATTTGGAAGTGAGTAAAAGGGATTTATTTTGATAGTGTATTTCCCTGTCTTAGGAAAATATATGATGTTGTTTTGTAGAGCTGGACAGTTTTCTCATTTATATATATTAGGTTTTAGACAATAAGTAGTTGTGAGTTTTTAAGATACTGTTGGGCTTCTAGACACTATAGCTGTTTTAAGGCTATATACATATATATACATATATATATATATATATATATATATATACATATATATATATATACATATATATATATATATATATATATATACATATATATATATATATATATACAGTCATAAGCATTTGTAGCTAATTGGTGGCAAATCTAGCAATTATGTTGTAATGGCTGTATTCATTTTTTGGTGCCATTAGGGTTTAGTCAGGATGGGAAGGTATAAAGGAGTGATGGTTGAAAGTAGGCCGATGCAATGTTTTTTCTAGTGATGCCAGTGAGATAGTGATTAATAAACAATGTCTAACACCGTGAGAAATGTGTTAATTGAATTGTAGGTGTTCATCTATTGTGACAGTAGTTGTAATTCCAAAAACATCCAAGAGGATGGTAGAAACCACTGACACCACTAGAACCAAACAACACTGCTGCTAACAGTCAAAAATAAAGTGAGCCACAAAGAGGAAATGTAGCTGCAAACATTAATAACAAACATCTACAGTTGTCAAGCACATTCTTCTAATTAAAGGACTTCATCAGAACTATTTGGGGGTGAAGAGTATTAGTTTTTTTTGTTTGTTTGTTTTTTAGGGATTTATAAGAAGGTGATATTTTCTCAGCCATGTTCCAATGGATGTGAAGGGGACTGGGTGAGAGTGTTAAGTTTAAGAGGGTTGGGCAGAGCAAATAAGGGTGGCATCATCCGCATATTGTATTATCCCTAACCCCTAAACACTTGAACACACATCTCACATAATAACATGTATCCCTGTACATAGCCCTTTCTCTGACTCGAACACACTCAAACAAACACATAACTAGCCCATAACTAAATCTATCCCCTTTCTTACCACTTACTCTATCTTTAACACACAAATACTCACACATTTTTCTACACCAACCAATTACTGAAAACGCAAACCTTAGAACTTGTAGCTTTTAATGTAAAACACAATAAATAGTGCATTTAGTCTATTTACACAGCAGAACACTATGTAGAACAATTTGCAGATTGACAGAGTGTGTAAGACAAGACATGTATAAAAACACAGGTTTATGTTTTCACAGAGTTGCTTGAAAATCACAATTTAGTCCACTTTGCATTCACTCCGGGGAAGCTCAGGAAATTTGCACTGTAAGTTCTAATGGGGGGAGCCTAAGGCTTTTGACAGAATCAAATTATGTCTTCACATTTCAAACAAATGTCCATATCTGTGAAACCATAGGGGTTATGAAAGAAGTATAAACGACAAACTCTTCAGCATAAACTATTTGTATAGCACTAGTATTCTTTAGGTTCTAAGTCTTAAAGTGAATTTTATAAGTCACTGTAAACCCAGTAACTATTACATTTGTAATATTTTGTAAACAACTTACAATATCTCAGCAACCATTCAAGCGACTAACATACTGAAAGCAACATTTTATTAATCTAGCTGAACGTTCATGCAAGGCTAAGGAGTTCTGTCTGTGTTACTTGGTTGTTGAGACATTGAGAAAAATGTTAAAATTATATCCATATAAATCAGTCATAAAACATTTAATATCTCTTTACCTGCACTAGACAGAGGTCAAATATTAATGCAGTTTAGTTTGCCATGATGTAAACTTTAATATGATGTCAGAGTGTGCTAAACAATGGATAAAAGGTTTAAATTAGTTCTGCTGTAAATATGCTAAAAAATAAAGCATAGAATAAAAGTTTGCTTAAGTGTAGGAATAGAGCTTAGCAATATAAAATGAGCATCCATACTATGAGACATAACCCTGACTAAAATAAGTGGTGGTTTGAAAAACAAGGAACATCTGATGTTAAGTTGTCAATCTCGCCTTCATTCTTGCTGGATGGGTTCGGAGCCGATCCTCGGCTCCGACTCGGCACTAGCTTTAGCTTGAGAACTCCTTTTACCAGCTCGAGGCAACCCTATATCCCATGATGCAAGGCGGAACTACCTCAGATCTCGTTTGCCGCTTAGCGAAAGAGGTCTCCTTTGCCAGCTGAGGTAAGTTTTTCTTGTTAAATAAGAAAAAAGTTAGTTAGGGGTTTAATTTCCCTTCAGTGTCAGGTTAGCCTGTTTTTAGTACAGCCCACCCTATTCCCTTCCTTTTTTAAACTTTTATTATAGTTTTTTCAGTGAAAGTTTTAGTCAGGCCTAGTTCCCCAAGTTATTCCCTTCCTGTGTGTCTGTGTAGGGATTAAGTTGTGTGTTTGTGGGGACTGTGTGTGTATATCCTGTTAGGATGTCTAAGGAAGGCAAGGTCTCAGGCTTCAAGAAGTGTGACCAGTGCTGTCAGAAAATGTCCCTGACAGACGGTCACACTTCTTGTGTATTGCCTGGGGCCTTTGCACCTGCAGGACTCCTGTGCTTGTGTCATGCCTTTAGCCAGCGAGTCCTGCAGGAAAGGAAGAACAAACTGATCCTCCGAGGTTTGTTGAAACCTGAAGGTTCTCCTCCTAAGCAAGGGGCAGGAAAACCTCTTAAGCCACCGAAGGCTCAGGCTACAGTGTCTAAGCCTCCTCGGTGGCTCCGCCCGTCGGAGCCGATATCGGCCCGCTGGAACCGATGCTTCTTCTGCCAGAGTAGTGGGTTCGGTGCATACCCTGACTACTGTTGCCTTGTCGGCGCCGGCTGGAGCCGACACTTTATCCAGCATCGGAGCCGAGAGATCCTCGGCTCCATCTGAGGTTCAAGGGACTTGGCTTCGCCCGCAAGAGATCCCGGTCCCGATACTAAGTATCCACTGCCCGGGTCTCCTCTTTGTCGGAGCGGAGCCATCGGATCAGATCTTCGAGATCTTCCAGGCTGTCTGACCACGATTTGGAGAGGGTGGTAAGCAGGCTGTTGAAGTCTCAGGCACTGGCCCAAATGCTCCATAGCCCGTCTCAACAGACTTGGCTACAGCCCCAATTCTTGAGATTCCTCCTCCGACTCCACACCAGAGTTCGGAGCCGGAGCTTCTTGGGACAGCGACTGTTTGATGCCGGAGCCGATACATCCTTCGGCTCCGTCATCCTCGGCCCGATCTCCTCTTGAGACTTTCCTTGGAGGGATCCGGTCGGGTTTCCACTGTCGGCTCCGAGGGGCTAGTGGCATCGGACCCTTGTCCGACCCCGCTCTCCCTCTCGGAGCTTAAGCTTGGCGCCGACATCTGCCTCGGAGCCTTCTCTCTCCTTGGAGCCGACCATTCCTGTTTCTTCGGAGCGGGTGTGTTCAGGTCTCCGGGAGAGGAGCCTTTGAGGTGATGAGGAGTGTCCTGGCCTCTGAGCCTGGTCAACGGTCTATCCCTCTAGCTCCTCCCTCATCAGTGCCTGCAGAAGCCTCTTGCCAGCCTCTTGCTCTCAGGCCCAGGGATCCATCGCCCCAGGTTTCCCCACTGCCTCCTCTTCCGAGGTTTCTCCTGACCCTGCAGGTGAACCCCTCGGAAGAGGACGTAAGAGGAAACACACAGACTCCCTGAGTCTACTACATCTGATACCGACTTAGATGAGTCGGAGGGTTCCCCACGGTCCCCTCTGAGGATGTCTCATTTTCAGACATCCTTGAGCTCCTCAAACAGAGGAATTGGCCATCCATTGACCCCTCCGAGGATGAGTCGGTATACCTGGAGGCTTTGGATCCCGACCCTCCACCTCCTGGGTGTCTCCGCCTTCGACCCACTCATGCAGGTAGTGGCTGCATGGCTCCAGATTCTGTGGAACCTGTCCCCAGGAGACCATCCAAATTCATCACGGCCCCTTCGGACAAACAGTTCCTGTCCAAAGGTGTCTCTGTGGATGCTATGGTGGTGGCGGCCACTAAGAAGGAACTGGCGGATCCTTCAGTACCTGTCCATCCTCCTAATAAGGATTCTAGGACCATGGACAGGTATGGAAAGCGGATGTTTTCTTCAGCGACCTTTGCAATGCGTCGCTGAATTACCTTTGTCACTTCACCAGGCTTCAACGAGATATTCTCAAGGAACTGGTGGAAGTAGTCCAGGATCCTTCAGCTGCTGGGGCTCAGGAAAAGATTGCCTCTCAGCTAGCTATCCTGAATTCGATATCTAACTCCTCCATGCGGCTCATATCTTATGCAGCCGATGGAACGAGCAGGGCCGCAGGCACAGGTGTTGCTCTTAGACGCCAAGCCTGGATGCGGCTGTGTAATTTTATGGACCCCTTTAAGGCCCTTCACCAACACCTTTGACGGTTCGGCTTTGTTCGGACCTCAGGTGAAGGATACTTTGACCAGATGTGAACAAGACGGTAAAACTCTTTCTGCCGTTGGAGTCCAGTTTTCCACTCCTTCTAGACCATATCCCAAGGGTCAGAAGGGGAAGATAAGCCCAAGGAGCTACACCGGACACACGTGGTCAGTTTACCCCTAGAGGCAGAGGGGTAACAATAATAGATGCCGCCCTAGAGGCAGGGGTCCTCAGAACCAGGGCAACAGGGAGCCTCTTCCTGAGAAGCCCTTTCAGCATCCCTGAGGTGTTGCCCGACTGTCCACCCTTGGAGGCAGTCGGGAAGGATTTCGCTGTACCCAGTAGCCTGGCTATCCCTATCACAAGAGAAGTGGGTACAGTCGATTATATCCGAGGGTTACAAAATCCGGTTTCACGTTCCTCTACAATCCCTTCCAGACATCTCACCCGGTCAAAGGGATTTGGCAAAACAGGAAGTTTTAAAACTCCTGGGAAAAAGAGCCATCCAAACAGTGCCGGCAGACCAAGTAGGATCCGGCTTCTACTCAAGATTCTTTTGGTCCCCAAAAGGACGGGAGATTGGAGACCAATACTAGACCTAAGCAGACTAAACAAGTCTGTCAAAAGGCAAGATTCCGGATGGTCACGCTGCAATCCATTCTGCCCTTTCTGGGCAAGGACAACTGGATGTGCTCGATAGACCTTCAGGATGCATAAAGATTCACAGACGCTCCAGAAGGTTTCTCCGCTGGGAGCCAGTCATTACCAATTCAGAGCACTGCCCTTTGGCCTCACTTCAGCCCCCAGAGTGTTCACCAAATGCATGGCGGTGGTCACAGCTCACCTGAGACGTCGAGGATTCCAAGTGTTTCCTTATTTGGACGACTGGCTCCTCTCCGCCACCTCCAGGGATCAGCTTCTTCGGTCCAGAGATTACACCTTACAGCTTTGCAAGAGTCTAGGAATTTCGTGAATTTGAAAAATCCTCTCTGCTGCCTTGCCAATCTATCACCTTTATAGGCGCAGAATTAAATACCGTCAAAATGTTAGCCAGACTAACAAATCAAAGGATTCTGGACATCCAGAAATTTGTTCAGCTTCTGTTACAAAGCAACAAGGTCAAAGCCAGGTTTGTCTTGAAGGTTCTAGGCCTAATGGCTGCAGCCATTGTTCTTCTTCCACTAGCTCGCTTCCACATGCGTCTCCTGCAGTGGATGTTGTTCACGCAGTGGTCGTACCACGATCTGCCCATGAGACACGAGATCTTAGTGACACAGTCTTGCAGGGCTCATCTACGATGGTGGGTATCTTCCCGCTTCTTCAGCAGGGCCGACCATTTGTTCCCCTCCTCCAGTTGCCACAGTCACCACGGATGCCTCTCTGATCGGGTGGGGGCATTATCAGGGCAGGATGGTCCACGGACGTGGCAACCCATAGAATACCACCTGCACATAAATGTCCTGAGATGAGAGCAGTGCTTTTAACGTTGCATGCCCTTTATCACTTTCTTCCCAGAGGGACTATTGCAGTACAGACGGACAACATGTCCGTGGTCTGGTACATCAACAAACAGGGCGGAACCAGGTCCTATCCCTTATGTCGAGAAGCTCTCAGACTTTGGCAATGGGCGATCTCTTCTCAGCGGTTTCTGATAGCAACGCACATCCCGGCAGGTCCAACCTATTGGCGGACAGGCTAAGCAGATCTATTCTGATGCCTCACGAGTGGTCTCTCAATCAGTCTGTAGTGGATCAGATTTTTCTGAAGTGGGGCACCCTTGTTGCGATCTTTTCGCTACCCCTCAAAACAGCAAGTGCCCAGATTACTTCACACTATTTCGCCAACCCTTGAGAGACTCTCTAACCCAGGATTGGCCTCGGGACTTCTTTATGCTTTTCCTCCCTTTCCATTGATTCCACAAGTCATTCAGAAAGCCACCGTTTTGAGAGCCATATTGATCCTCATTGCTCCATATTGGCCTCGACAAATTTGGTTTCCGTCTCTACATCGTCACCTTCTGGTGCAGCCCTGGCATCTGGACCCAGTTCCGGATCTTTTGATCCACCAGTCGGGTCAGCAGCACCGAGCCATTCATTCTCTCAACCTCACTGCTTGGTTGCTCCACTTCCTTCCCTAGCCAGGCTACCAATGATTTCTGACTCAGTCAGAGACATTTTAGTGTCTTCTTTAAAGTCGTCCACTAGAACGGTTTATGCTAGCAAGTGGCGTTTTCTATTAGAAATATTGATCCCTTCACTGCTCCTATACATTCTGTTTTGGATTTCGAGGTTTTTCATTCAGGATCGTCATCATCTACAGTCAAAGTACAAATGGCTGCTATTTCCAAATTTCATGTTGGCTTGCAGGACAATAACATCATGTCTCATAGGTTATGCAAAGCCTTTTAAGAGGAGTTTTTCTCCTAAAACCGCCTGTGAAACATCCTCCTCCGCAATGGGATCTGAACTTAATGTTGGCATCCCTAATTCTACCTCCTTTCGAACCGTCTGCTACGTGTTCTTTAAAGTTGTTGACATGGAAAACTATATTTTTGCTGGCTGTTACTTCTGCAAGAAGAGTTTCTGAGATTCAGGCCCTCTGTATTCGTTCACCTTATCTGGTGTTTCATAAGGATAGGGTTTCGCTCAGGACTAACCCTTCCTTTCTTCCCAAGGTTGTATCTCAAGCCAATATTAACCAATCTATTGATCTACCAGTTTTCTTTCCTAACTATTCTGACAGAGCTGAACAGAAGCTGCATTTTTGGATGTTCATCGTCAGCTCAGGTACTACTTACATAGGACTAAACAACTTAGAAAATCAGACCAATTGTTTGTCTCCTATGCAGGTAGCAGGTTGGGTCTTCCAGTATCTAAAGTGACCTTATCTAGATGGTTGACTTCCACCATTTCCTATGTGTACTCTCTAAGGGCAAACAACTATCTTCTAAGCCAAAAGCTCATTCGACCAGGAGTCTATCCACTTCTGTAGCCTTTCAGGATAGACTTCCCATTGACACTATTTGTGCAGCAGCTACTTATACTTTGTGTCTCATTACAAGTTGGATTTGGCCTCCAGAGATAGGGCCAGTTTTGGTTCCACTGTTCTCAAGAGTCTGTTCCATTGAGCCACCCGGGATACAGGTGCTAGGGTCCCATCCAGCAAGAATGAGATTGACAACTTAACATTTAGAAGTTATGTACCTACCATAACGTTCCATGTTAGTTGTCTTCATCCCCTCCTTCCCCCTGGCCTGGACAGATCTTGGAGAGTTCCTATTAGATTGCTTCCTCTGGAGCATTGTTATGAGGACTTCTTTTAGGAACCATGGTTCCTAATTATATTAGGATAAGTCTTTAGCAGGGTTAGTTAGCTGCCAAACGAGATCTGAGGTAGTTCCGCCTTGCATCATGGGATATAGGGTTGCCTCGAGCTGGTAAAAGGAGTTCTCGAGCTAAAGCTAGTGCCGAGTCGGAGCCGAGGATCGGCTCCGAACCCATCCAGCAAGAAGAAGGCGAGATGAAGACAACTAACATGGAACGTTATGGTAGGTACATAACTTCTAATTAATAGACATGTTGCCTCACAAAATCAGCAGAAACTCTAAAAAAAAAATCTGTATATTTTCTCATAACATCAGCAGAAGTGTTTACTCACAGATGTTTCCTTACAATAGACATGTTTTCTCACAATATCAGCAAGAAAGTTTGATGTGCTTTCTCACAGATGAATGGACATGGTTTCTCACAAAATCAGCAGAAAAACAATGTGTACATGCTTTCTCACAGATGCTTCATTATCAGCAGAAAAACAACTCTGAAAATTAATATTACATGCTTTCTCACAAGCATCAGCAGAAGTGTTTCCTCACAGATGCTTCCATACAGAATCTAAAAAAAGACACTAAGAAGAAAAACAAGACCTAAAGTAAGTAAGAAGAACAGTATATAATGAGTGTAAAAAGCAGGCTGTGTTAAAGTATGTAGGAACACATTTGTTCTGAGATAAATGGAGAATGGAATGCTATCATCCGTACTTGTAACGAAAAATTAAACCTGAGACATTAAAGCTGTAAACTGTAACAGGATAGTAGATATTGTTTATTATACAAATAAGTTATTTATTACTAACTGCACTAGAGTTAATATAGTATTGTGCTGCAAAGTATATTTTTTATCAGAATGCAGTCTGCAAGGCTCTGTGTCTTAAAAAGACTGTAAGTGCAGCTATGCAGAACCCTATCTTATAACCAGACTTTGATTTTGGCAGTAAATAGCCAATAAAATGTTATGTCTTAATCAGATTTTGGTTCCAGCAGCACCGTCATAATTAATTTTTCAGATGAAATCTTTTAAAACTTTGTACATAGCATGGTTTTGGAATTATTGATGCAGATATGAGCAAGCAATATTTGA
Source organism: Protopterus annectens (assembly GCF_019279795.1). Taxonomy (NCBI): domain Eukaryota; kingdom Metazoa; phylum Chordata; order Ceratodontiformes; family Protopteridae; genus Protopterus; species Protopterus annectens. Next base: position 541,227,144 of record NC_056727.1, read on the forward strand.
CACCTGGAGGCATCAGTAGGAGTTAACTACAGATATACCTGGAAGTATCATTCGGATGTAATGAGTTAAAATATAACAGTACAGTACCTGTGGTATTCTTTTATCTGCAACTGCAAAATGCAATCTCTCTCACCCCATTCAAGAACAGGCTGTTTTTCAAAGTCCCATATTGTAGGTGTCGACCAAGGTTCAAGTGCAGCTTAATGCTCCAAGTACAATTCATAAGTTATCGCCTAGTGAGCTATCTCACTCTGTACCTCTTGGGACTTAGCCTAGTTACCTACCTATGAACCTATCTGGCCGAGGGCATTTATAAGCCTAGCCAGAGTGTGTCAGTTTTCCCCACCCCATTGATTAATTAACTGAGCCTCGGTCAAGAAGGTCCAATGAAGTGATCCCACGGGTGTATTTTCTGTTACCCATCCACTCGTCAAGGTTTCTCTTGAAGAATGTTAGTGAGGGGCTCTGCCTAATGTAGTTAGGAATTTTGTTCCAAAGCATGGGGAGTCTCTGTGACAGGAATCTATCCCTCCAATATGTTCTATTTATTGTTGTGGCGAGGTTTAGCTCACTAGAGCGAGTGGCTCGCAGTGGCTTGGATTTCTTTAGGTGGAACATGTCCATCAATTCTGAGCTGGACATGGCTTTGTAAGTCAGGCAGAGATCACCTCTGAGTAAGCGATATGCCACTGAGTACAGCCAGAGTTTTTCCAGTTGAGCTGCATAGGACATATATTTGAGGCCAGTAATCCTCTTGGTGAGGTACTTTTGTGGTCTTTCCAGCTGTTGGAAGTGTCTTGTGAGGTACATCCCAAATGGGGCATTGTACTCTATGATGGGTCTGATGAGTGATGAGTAGAGGGGCACTATAACCTCTTTATTTCTAGATGCAAACCCTTTAGTAATTAGATGGGCTACATAGAAGGATTTCCTAACTACTTTGGCAATATGATTGTCAAAGGAGAGATTACTATCTACCTGGGTCCCCAGATCTCTTATTACCTCTTCTGTATTAAGGGGGCTGCCACCTATGTGGTAATTCATGGGTGTTTTGTTTTTCCCAAACGGGATGACTATGCATTTTTTGGCATTTAGCTTGAGACCATGACTTTGACACCAGGTGCCCATCTCAGTAAGGTCCTTTTGGAGAATGTCCGTGTCAGCTGGAGAGTCAATTATGGCTCCCAGTTTGCAGTCATCGGCGAACTTGGTTAGCCATAGTCCTCCTGTGTTTTCCTGTATTTCTGAGAAGTATATGCCAAACAGTAGGGGTCCCAGGACCGAGCCTTGTGGGACACCACTTGTGACTGGTTTAGAGTCAGACCTGGAGCCCGCTATTATTACCGTGTGAGTTCTGTCTGTAAGCCAGTTGGCAACCCATCTTGTGATGTAGGGGTTTATGTTCAGGCTGGTGAGTATTTCTATAATTCCCGAGTGGGGAATGGTGTCAAAAGCCTTGGTGAGGTCAAGGTAGGCTGTGTGAACCACCTTCTCCTCATCTATGGCCTTAGTGACTGTCTTGAAGAGGCCAACCAGGTTTAGTAGGCATGATCTGCCCTTAACAAAGCCGAACTGGGTTGGGTGAAGTGTTTGGAGGTTCCCAATGTCTTTGTTAATGAGTTCCATAATGATGCGCTCCATAGCCTTGCAGGCCAGGCTAGTCAGGCTTATGGGGACATAATTACCAGGGTCAGTTGTGGCCCCTCCTCTTTGGAGCAGAATAACAGTTGCTGTGCACCATTCTATGGGCACATAGCCTGTGGAGAGGCTGAGGTTGAACAGTGTGTTTAGGTGGGGGTTAGTTCATTCTGTAGTTCATGCAAGACGCAGCCTGGGATACCATCTGGCCCCATTGATGCTGTGCTTTTGGCTTTTGAAAGGGCTGTTTTTACCTGTGCATCTGTGATTTTGGGGACACTACATTTTTCTGGTATTGTTGTGGGCCCTTTTGGGGGTGAGAGGGGGGTGAAGTTTGCACTGAATCTATCTGCCAGGATGTTGGCAATATCAGTAGGTTCAGTATATTTTGTGCTATTTTGCACTGGGTCAGAGCATATCTGCGAGTTGCCACTTAGATTCTTAACATAGCTAAAGAAGGCTTTGTGGTTATCTTTTGAATCCTTGGCTATTTTTCTTTCGAAGTTAGCCTTGGATGATTTTATGAGGGACCTTAGTTTCTTACTGATAGTGATCAGGGATGTCTTTCCTTCTTGGGATTTGCTTCTTTTTCTGAACTAGTTTCCTCCTTCTATTGTATAGCCTGTTTATGGCAGGGGTCCACCAGACTGGTTTCCTTCTCTTAGGGGAGTGAGTCTTGGTTTTGCTAGGGATGGCACCATCCATGCATCCTTGTAGGTGCTCATAGAGTGCATTTGTAAAGGTTTCTACATCTTGGACACTGTTATCCTTAAGCATGGGGGCTGTGAAACTTACCACCTCTGTCTTAAGTAAGGTGATGTTTGCTATAGAAAAGTTTTTCACTGTGGTTTCCTTGGTTGGGAGTGGTGGTGTTGTGTGGACATTGAGAATGATTAGTTTGTGGTCTGATCTAACCAGTGATGGGTTGACCTCCGGTGCGGAACACCTGTTGCCCATGTTGGTGATGACCAGGTCCAATATGTTTTCACCTCTGGTAGGGAAGTTTACCAGCTGATCCAGGGCATTTGAGTTGATAAATTCCAGGAAGTGCTGGACCTGGGAGTTTGTACTTGAGTAGTTTTCCCAGCTAACAGTAGGGTAATTGAAATTGCCCAATATCAGGGTGTTCATTAGGACCTTCATGTTTTCCAGTGTCTCCAGAAAGGCGGAGTGGTGGTCCTGGGTCATGGAGGGTGATCTGTAGCAGGCCACAATTGCATTGCAGATTATCTCGATATTAGTTGCACATGGATGATCTCAGAGGTATCATGCTGAGCCACTAACCTGGAGGTGTAGCTGTCCTTGATGAAAATGGATACACCCCCTCCTTTTGTGTTTCAGTCCATGTTTTGTGGCTGAAATGTGTGGTATGAGTTGTAGCCCGGTAGTACTGGGGTGCTCTGTGGAGCCTTGAACCAGGTTTCAGTTACTGCACAGATGTCAACGTTCTCCATACTGGATGCAAATGAATAAGAAATGCTCTGGTACATGGAGGTGGATGATGGTCTGTGTGATGAGGAAAAGCAAAGGGAGACAGTCCAACCCTGCATCTGCTATTCTGAACTGATATTGTCATAATGACAAAATGTTTTAATACTGCATTATAAGAAAGGGAGATCCAGCCCTGCATCTGCTATTCTGAACTGATATTGTCATAATGACAAAATGTCTTAATACTGCATTATAAGAAAGGGAGATCCAGCCCTGCACCTGCTATTCTGAACTGATATTGTCATAATGACAAAATGTCTTAATACTGCATTATAAGAAAGGGAATTCCAGCCCTGCACCTGCTATTCTGAACGAGATCCAGCCCTGCACATGCTATTCTGAACTGATACTGTCATAATGACAAAATGTCTTAATACTGCATTATATGAAAGGGAGATCCAGCCCTGCACCTGCTATTCTGAACTGATATTGTCATAATGACAAAATGTCTTAATACTGCATTATAAGAAAGGAAGATCCAGCCCTGCACCTGCTATTCTGAACTGATACTGTCATAATGACAAAATGTCTTAATACACCAAACCAAGTTCTATGCACAGGGGAATGCACGGTCCAAACCATATTCCACGAAAAACAAAAGTAGACCAGCAGGAGCAGATTCAGAGGTAAAATGCAATCCTTTATTACAAACAGACCGGTTTCGGCAAATCCTGCCTTCTTCAGTGTAGGACAAACAAGGTTTGTCCTACACTGAAGAAGGCAGGATTTGTTTGTCCTACACTGAAGAAGGCAGGATTTGCCGAAACCGGTCTGTTTGTAATAAAGGATTGCATTTTACCTCTGAATCTGCTCCTGCTGGTCTACTTTTGTTTTTCGTGAAAATGTCTTAATACTACATTATAAGAATGGGAGATCCAGCCCTGCACCTGCTATTCTGAACTGATACTGCCATAATGACAAAATGTCTTAATACTGCATTATAAGAAGGAGAGATGGTGATGGTCCAATACTGTGTTTGCTGTTTGAGTTTTATGTTCCGGGTGAACATTTAGAAAACAGACTGCTGTTTATGCCTTTCTATGCCCTTTGATGTAAACTAGGCATGACAAGAAGACAGGATAGTGATGTTCTAATTTTGTGTCTTTTAGGGAAAGTCTGAAGATGTTGCTTTGAAAGAATTCTCTGATGATGGAAGGTAAGAAAAAAGGAACACAAAGACGCATGGTTTGTCTCCTCTCTGGACTGTTTTGAGAGAATATTATATGGTGCCAGATAGTAAACAGTTTTGAAACAATAGGTTTGGGAGGTCACTCAGTGGAAATGCTAGCTTTGCTGGAGTTTTCATTTTGTTTTTAGGTTTTTTTTTTCAGTGACCTTCTCACTGATTGTTTTAGTTTGTTGTTTGGGATATTTTTGCAGTGACCCTAATGATAATGGACATAGGTTCATAAGTAGGTACTAGGCTATTGGCCCTAGGGCCTATATAAGCCTAGCCAAATGGTACCCTGGCTTTTGCCACCCAAGAAAATTATTTTCCTGTGCCCCTGTTGAGCAGAGCCACAGAAGTGATCCCCGGGGAGAATTTCCTATTTCCCATCCAATCATCAAGATTTTTCTTGTAAAGTGCTAATGAGGAGCTTTGTTTGATATAAATAGGTAGTTTATTCCAGAGTATGGGAAGTCTCTGGGACAGGAATCTATCTCTCCAGCATGTTCTGTTTATTGTAGTGACAAGGTTTAGGTGCCTAGAGCATGTAGCTCAAAGGGATTGGGATTTCTTTATGTGGAGCATGTCCAACAGCTCTGTGTTTGACATAGCTTTGTATGTTAGGCAGAGATCACCTCTGAGTAGGCGATATGTGACAGAGTAAAGCTGGAGTTTTTTGAGACGGTCTGCGTAGGGCATCTGTTTGAGGCCAGTAATCCTCATTATGAGGTATTTCTGTGGCCTTTCCAGTTGTTGTAGATGTCTTGTGAGGTACATACCAAAAGGGGTGTTGTACTCGATAATGGGTCTAATGAGTGATGAGTAGAGGGGAACACTGACCTCTTTTTCCTGGATGAGAAACATTTTGTGATGAGGTGTGCCACATAGAAGGATTTCCTGACTACTGTGGCAATGTGATTATCAAGAGAGAGACTACTGTCCACCTGTGTCCCAAGATCTCTTATCACACTTTCGGTGTTAAGTAGACTACTGGCTATGTGGTAGTTCATGGGTACAGAGTTTTTACCAAAAGGGATGACAATGCACTTTTTGACATTGAGCTTGAGGCCATGGCTTTGACACCAGGCCTCCTGTCAAAGTGAGACCCTTTTGTAGGATGTCCACATCGTTAAGAGTTTTGATTATGGCTCCTAGTTTGCAATCATCTGTGAACTTTGTTAGCCAAAGACCTTCTGTATTAGCCTGTACTTCAGAGAAGTAGATACCAAACAGGAAAGGAGCTGGGTATAACAGCCCTGTGTTTCTAATGCTTAGTCAAACACTCTGATTGTGCTGTGTTGATGAGGCATAACAAGGTCGAAATATTCATATCCACATCTAGTGGGGTTTGGCTTTATTGGCCTGAAGTTGTCCAATAAAATGATGAACAAGTCATGGGCATTCAGAATTGCCATTTAGCTGAAACACCTGATGTTCATAGGGATAATTTGCATATATCCCATGTGCCTCTGATACAAGAGGTTTAGGAGGTCACTCAGTGGAAGTTCTAGCTTTGCTGAAGTTTTCATTTTGTTTTTATTGATTGGTTTTTCAGTGACCTTCTCACTTATTGTTTTAGTTTGTTGTTTGGGATATTTTTGCAGTGACCCTAATGATAATAGACATCAGCTGGGTAGAACAGCCCTGTATTTCTAATGCTTAGTCAAACAATGCTGAAATATGCATATCAACAGCTACTGTGGGTTGGTTTTATTGGCCTGAATTTGTCCATTAAAACAATGAAACAAGTCATGGGCATTCAGAATCACCAATTAGCTGAAGCACCTGATGTTCATAAGGATCATTTGTATATATCACATGTGCCTCTGATACAAGAGATTTGGGAGGTCACTCGGTGGAAGTTCTAGTTTTGCTGGAGTTTTCATTTTGTTTTAATTGATTCTTGAGTTAAGAAATTGGGGTGGGGCACAGAGAGTTGTGTGTGTGTGTATTTATTGTGAAGGGTGCCAGCCCAGCTAGCTGGAATTTTATAAACAATTCTGTGTGTGTGTGTGTGTGTGTGTGTGTGTGTGTGTGTGTGTATTTATTGTGAAGGGTGCCAGCCCAGCTAGCTGGAATTTTATAAACAATTCTATGTTATTTGTGAATAGTAATATGATTTGTATACTTGTCTTATAAATGTATGAAAACTGTATGTTATGTGTATATTAAACTACTGGTGTGTTGAACTTTATGTTTTGTACTGAGCTTCAATAATGTAACCATAGTGTACCCTGCTGAAAAAGAGCAGAAATGTATATAAACTATATGCCTGTGTAAATGTGTGTTTTCTAAGTAGTAATAGGAGCATACAGAGTTAACTTGCAAGCTCTGAGAAAATAAGTGAAGAGTTTTACGATGTGTTATAAAGTTAGTTAATACAGCAAAAAGACAGGATGTCTGCAGCCAGAAATTCTTTCTATTGTGTGGAAACAGAACTAATTACAGGTTTCCAAGGTAAAAAGTGTTTAACAGTTTTATGATTTCCAGTTCTAGGCAACATCTTAGGGATAAGTATTTTTGACACAGAGGTGTTAATTTTAAAGTTTCTGTTAGCCTAGGAACTAGAGGCAGAAGTAACAAGAATGATGTAATCTGAGATAAACCAGCAGAAATGTTTGATAGTAATTTAAGAACTATCTCAGAGAGAAAGTCTGTGCATTTTTTATTTTGTCTTGGATCTGAACACATACATCTTCAGCACTTCTCATCTGTACTTGTTTTGCTCTGTAAGTAAGACTTAGATAATAGCATCTCTCTTAGAGATAGATAGGAATATAGTAAGATCAGTCTAGACGTTTTCTGTATTTATGTGAGACTGTCCTGCAATGTTGTTTTAAAACATTTCCTGTAATTCTGAACTCTGTTGTCACTGTATTGAGTTATTGAGTATTGTCTTGTGCTTTTATTATTTAATATTAAATATATTTAAACCTTTTAATTGTGGCTGGTTTGTTTAGAGATATTTAAGTTCTTAGTGCACTTACATATGTATTTGGTGACACTGTACAGGCCACTTGTAGATGGTCTTAAAAGTTTTGTCACACTTACCATTTGGATAATAGTAACATTGCACAGTAGAATTGGTCACCCTTTGGGAAGGGCCTTATAGTAGCTGATCAAGAGCTGGTTGGTGTCAGTGATTACTACCTTATAGTCTGGGCAGAAGGGAGCATAGCTAGTGAACTTGTGCTTTCCCACAGGAGTGTCTGTGTTTTTTGTATACAAATCAAATGTCAGAGTGTGTGTGTGTGTGTGTGTGTGTGTGTGTGTGTGTGTGTGTGTGTGTGTGTGTGTGTGTGTGTGTCAGCTACTTAGGCAGGGCCATGAAGCACTGGTTGAACAGAGAGGGTGCTGAAGGTTTCAGCTTAACCACTCAGCTGAGATCTTAACTTTATAGCTGGGCCAGTGGGGAGTCTTATTGGGGATCTGGAGAGAGAGGGAGAAACCAGCCCCAGACTGACTGTGATCGCTGTGTGCTCTTAAGGGAAATTGTACTTTACTGTGTGCTTGTGTTCTTGTCATTCTTCCAATGTGCATGTCCCTCACTGGTGTTAGTGGTGAGGATTGAGGCTCCTTGATTACTGAGCCAGTGCAGGGACATCACATTTATACACAGCACAGCTTATATAATGTTATGAGAAACAGGAAGACCACTGTGGTGTCTTCTGTATTTCATTTATTTAACTGCAGCATAAATGTGTGTTTAGTTGAAGGACCAAGACCATTTTGATAAATAAAAATTTACAAACATTTTACTAATTCAGCTAACTAAACTATAGTTGCAACTGACACATCCGGCAAGCTGAGAAAACAGACGTGTCTTTTTACAGTACTTCTCCATCAACACTCTCAGAGCAAATATCGCATCTGTAGTGCTCTTTCCTGGCATGAAACCATACTGCTGAACACTAATTATAACATCCCTTCTTAACCTAGCTTCCACTACTCTTTCCAATATTTTCATGCTGTGACTGATCAGTTTTATCCCTCTGTAGTTACTACAGCTCTGCACATTACCCTTATTCTTAAAACTTTGTACCAAAACACTTTTTCTCCACTCCTTAGGCATCCTCTCACTTTCCAAGATTTCATTAAACAATCTGGTTAAAATTTCCACTGCCATTTCTCCTAAACCCCTCCAGGCTTCCAAAGGTATGTCATCTGGACCAACAGCCTTTCCATTCTTCATCCTCTTCATAGCTATCCTTACTTCCTCCTTGCTAATCCACTGCACTCCATGATTCACTATCTGCACATCATCCAACCTTCTCTCCCTCTCATTCTCTTCATTCATCAACCCCTCAAAGTACTCTTTCCATCTGCTCAACACACTTTCCTCGCTTGTAAGTATGTTTCCCTCATTATCCTTTATCACCTTTACCTGCTGCACATCTTTCCTAGCTCAATCCCTCTGTCTAGCTAATCGGTATAGGTCCTTTCCTCCCTCCTTAGTGCCCAACCTTTCATACAACTCTCCATACACCTTATCCTTAGCCTTTGCCACCTCTCTCTTTGCCATGCACCTCATGTCCTTATATTCCTGTCTACTTTCTTCATCTCTCCGACAATTCCACTTATTCTTCTTCGCCAACCTCTTTCTCTGTATACTCTCCTGTACTTCCTCATTCCACCACCAGGTCTCCTTGTCCACCTTCCTCTGTCCAGATGTCACATCAACCACCTTTCTAGCAGTCTCCCTTACTAGCTCTGCTGTAGTTACCCAGCTATTCGGTAACTCTTCACTACCACCCAGTGCTCGTCTTAACTCTTCCCTGAACTCTACTTCACAATCACCCTTTTTCAATTTCCACCATTTGATCCTTGGTGCTGCCCTCACACTCTTCCTCCTCTTCTTGATCACCAATGTCATTCTACGCATGTGTGGTATGGAACTACAATTTTGGCAGGGCTAGCCACCCAGGGGTGCAATTATTGGCTCTAACTGATTGTCATGGTTGAACTAACAACCTGACCCTATGTGTAAAAATGGGGAAAAGCAGTTATTGCTAGATTGGTAATTAAATAACATAGTTATAAATAACCAGAGTTCTACAGTAATTAGTACTCAGAGTCAATTACTTTTGATTATTTAGACATAAATGTTCTTTTCTGTTCAATATGTCTCTGATTTAATTATGATGTATTTAAATAATAATGTATTTGAATTCAATGGCAGTTTATATAGACAGCTACAAGGAAAAGCAATGGGGGCAGCATTTGCCCCAACATATCCCAATATTTTTATGGGACACTATGAAAGTCAATATATTTATACTAATGATTTTTATCAAACTTGTGTGCAAAAATATTTTCAATTCATAGATGAGCTGATATTCATATGTAAAGGAGGGCTAGATGAAGCTAAGGAATTTATTAGAAAGCTACATGAAAATGATGTAGGAGTTAGGTTTGATGGATTGCAAATGGGTAATGAGGTACATTATTTGGATGCAAATAATAAGGGTATTAGGAGATTTTACCCCCAAACTAGTATACATAGAATGTTTTCAAAAACTAATTTTGTCCTGCATGGAGAAAGTTGTCATCCCCCATACACTATAAAATCCATCCCTTATGGGGAGTTTCCAAGGGTCAGAAGGTTGTGTAATGACCCGACTGAAACTGGGATAGAAATAAAAGAAACTTTTAATAAGTTTTGTAGGAGATGTTATGATGAGGAAGATGTAAGGAGGGGTATGGAAAAGGTTTTTAATAAAAAAACAAACAGACAGGGTAAAAGAAGGAACAACAATGATCAATAATGTATATATTTTACATCTATATTTTCACATGCAGTGATAGAGCAAGTTAAATATTTTTGGAATGGGTTAAAAAGAGAAGTGGATTTTCTGCAAAACAAAAGCATAAGCTTCTCCTTTAGGTGAGGTAGAAGCATAAAAGATTTGCTGGTTCATGGAAAATTCAGGATGCCAATTACAAAGATCTCCAGACCCATATATATGGAGGGAACATCACCTTGTGGCTGATGTAGTGTGTGTAAATTCATAGTGAAAGAGTTTACATGTATAAATAGAAAAAAATGTCGAACAAATGGCATTTTTAATTGTAACACAGAAAGAGATATGGTTTGAAATGTCCTTGTCAAAATTTTTATGTGGGGGGAAGTAAAAGACACTTCTACTGCAGGTTGAAAGAACATGTAAGGGATATAAGGAAAACAAATAAACCAGCCCTATAGCAATTTATTTTATTTTAATGAACATCATAATATTGGATTGGATAAAAATCAGTCCCTGCATGACTGGCCAACAAGTTAAAAATTTGCTAAGAAAAAAAGAAACTATGTTGATTTTGAAATTTGACACAATGCACCCTAGGGGCTTGAATTAGGAATGTACATGGTAAAGTTTACTTTAAGGCAATGAAATGAATTTTAATTAAATCATCATTTTTTTTTTTAATTGTTTTATTGTGTAATTAAGTAATTTAGTGTGTATATAAGGGTGGAACAAAGTATGTAAATTTATACTCTGTTAAAGGCTGATATAGCCGAGGCGCTAGAGAAACCCAGATTTTTGTATGTGTATTTTATTAAAGTAAGACTAGCTTTATATCACTGGTCTGCTGTGTGTGGTTATCATTATTCACTTGTACCTTGTTGGTGTGAAGTGGTTCGACATAAATGTTCTTTTGTTGTTCAACATCTAGTAAAATAGAAGACAACACGATGATTTGCCAGAGGCACACGTAGCAAGACAATCCAGGTGTAGGAATAGATATATACCATTGATGTTATAGCTGGATATTTGTTAGAGACCTGATTTTGCTTTGCTTCTACATAGTTTAACCATTGCATACAGCTTTGAAGTGCTTTATGTAATGCACACATTGTTAGTGCAGACTGACTTGGTTTACCATTTACCCTCAAAAATAACGGTCAAGCAGCAAAACAACATGAACTACACCATCTGTCTTACTTCCAGATATTTCTCGTGGTGGTATGGTGATGGGGAGTGGGCCGACAGTGGTTGTTCCACCACTATCACAGATCTCACTGTGTACTTCAGATTTGAGTGTTTGATTTCCTACAGTACCCTGCTCTTAGCTTTACCCCTGCTACCCATATATGGCACCCTGGTCTGCCGGCCCAGTATTACTCTCCCAAGGTCCAGTCAAGGACTCCTAACAGTAACAGTTACACCTGGCATTTCATGGGCATGCATCCAATGCAAGTTGATAAAAAAAGAAACAGAATTAAATTATTTTAATTATTTTAATTCTGCTTAAATGATTAAGCTGTACTTATTGACCTGTGTGGCAATACTACTTTGTACTTTTTTGCTCTGTCCCATCTGTTTGCATTTTTAAGTTTGTTCTGGGACCTTAGTCTTGTATTTTTATTAGCAGCTGTGGGAAGACTGTCTTTCTGCATTACTTAGTACTTAGGTTTCCACAAGTACTCTGCTGGCATATAGTTTTATAGTTTAATTCACAGTTATGGGAGAACTGTGCACTCCTGTGAGATTTTGAGCCTTAGTTATTTATTATTGCATTTTTTCCATAAACAGTGTTATTGGTAACTTTCTGCATAGTCTGGTGCTTTAAACTATAGTAGAAGGTCAGTAGTGAGAAAATTGTCTCTGCTGCAGTTTGTGCTTCAGTGCTTATCTTTTACCTGCTTAAAGTTGCGTTATCTGCCTGCCCCATTCCCGTACTAAGAGATTAAGCTAAAGTTTCTGAAACAGCTTCAGTGTTGCCTTTATTAAATTGTATGCCTCTCTAGCTAACCTGCTTGTTCTTCCCAACCCTTTTGCTGTTGTTGTTTTTTACCAGATAAAACTGCGTCCCCCAGAGACACCACCCTATAATAAGGTTGTATCTCTGGCCACTACCCTTATGGTAATCTGATTTACACAGTCCCTCCCTCCCCTCTTTTATTGCTATTGACTGTTCTATAAGCTATTTATGTACTCTTCCCACCCATTGTTTTCTGTAGCTCTATGATACAGAGTGCCCTCCGAGCAAACCAGTATTGTTTTAGAGTAAACCTCCTTCACTGCATATTGTGTTCTGCTCATTTCCAGGAGCTCAGTAAAGCTTGGGAGTCCTAGCCTGCATTATAGAAGTGTTTTTCTTGTATTCAGTGCCATCCAGGCAAGGCAAAGTACCTTTGATTGTTAAATTGCACTTAAGCTGTTTTGAGTGATTGATGTTGTTCCCTGCTTTTGTGTGTGTATTTCGTTATAGGTCTCAACCTGCTAAGAGGCCAGTGTGGAACACAGACCATAGCAGTGTGTGACAAACAGTCAAAATGTGGAACACCCTATTTTTGCACTGAGAGAAAAGGATATCTTGAGAATGGCCATGACCTTTCAACCAAAATGTATGCATGCGCGCACACACACACACACACACACACACACACACACACACACACACACACACACACACACACACACACACACACAAACTAATATGATAAGAACACGCAGTCAGTGAGCACCTCTAACAATTTCACTGCTGATGATTGTTGCAAAGGGTATAATACTACCAGCAGCCAACCCCGACCCTCCAAAAAATGCAATGTTTTTAATTAAAATTCTTTGTAGAATTCCTCTGTCAATGGAAATACCTGGCATATATTGTTGATGTATTTAAATTTGTGATGCATAAATAAAGATGCAGATGAAATGAGTTTAAATTGGTAGGGACATAATGAGACAGTATTATGTACACACAGGGACCTATAAACCGAGATCGACATTTAAAGTACACTGAAATCAGAGACAGGGTTGCAACTAATAAACATAACACAGTTGTATAACTGAGTTCACATGGAAATGTGTTACAAAGTCTAGGACCTTGTTCACCTAGAAACCCTAGCAGCTAGGTATTTCCAGAGATTATGGGGACAAAACTAAAAAAGTGTGAAAGTATTGGCAACAATAATTATTCGCCAGTTGGTCCAGAATACACAAGATGCTAAAGTGATCAAAATGAGCAAAGAGATGCAAGAGCGCACTAATAAGGGTTGTACAGCAGTGTTCTAATTAAGCAGAAAACGCTAGTCATAAAGTGGAGGCACAAGTGTTTAAATTTAATAAAAATATTTGAACAACAATAAAGTGGAGGGACAGCTGCTCAATGTGGAGTAGCAGAACAGTGGGCTTAATTGATCACAAATGCAGAACATTCAGCACAATCTGGAGCACTTGGCTGCTCAGCATTTCACTGATTTTTTTTTAATTGCTCTTCCTCACTATTACTCACTATTACTCACTATTACTATTACTGCTGTAAGACTGTTTTGAAATTGCTGTGAACAAGGGATTTACAGCTGTTTAAGTGTTTTGCAGTAGCATTGCACTTGTGGGTCTCTGCTACAGTGTCTTTTCATTAGGAGGACTGGGTTTACTCATTTTTTGGCAGGAGGTGTTTGTCTGGTCTATATGAATTGGGAAATATGCCAAACGATTCATATTGTAGTCATTTTATAGGCTGGAGGGCTCATTAGTTTTCTATTTTTTTTCTGTGCTGCTATACATTTTGAGCATTTGCATGGGTTAGCAATGCCCTGTACAGTAGCAAAAACCTACAAAGAATGGTTCATAAAACAACTTAGAGCAAATACCTTGTGTTCTGACAAGCTTAGAACAGCTAGCTAGCTTTGAGTCAAGTGGCTATAACTACAGAGTTAGTTGAATTCACTACTGTGCTAACATTAAAGCAAGTAGAAAAAGTCAAAGTGAACTTTTCATTCAGACCGCACAACAGTGCAAATGAACTAAAATGCGTTACTTTGAACTCAGTGTGCATACAACATGTACTGATACTAATATTAATACAACAATAACACATTTACTAATGCCAATCCAACAATAACAACAGCAAGACATTTATGCAGTGCAGTAACAAGTACAATGACATGCACCAAGACTATTCCACTTGCATGTCATTATCAGTACTCAAAACAGTGCACAGATTATATATTGCACAGATCAGAATTTAGTACTATATAGCATAATATTCTCCAATAAAGTGCCCTTAATAGCCATCTAATCCCAGTACAACATCCCCTTGTAGCTCACAAATGAGAGGACTGGACAGTATGAATATGCAATTTCCTAACTTTTCTGTTACCAGCTTTGTGGATATAGGCATTTTGAGACAATGTAGCAATTCTCATATGTTTACTGACAATAACTTAATCCTCAAAGAAGCAGACATAGTATGCAAGAGTTGTACTTACACAATTACACTGGAGACTAAACTCTCGCATACAAGTGCACATCAGGTTGTAGACATAATATCCACCTCACATAGTACACAACATATACGTAGACTAATGTATGCTGAAGTGCTTTCAAAGCAGTCTTCCTAAACAACTAAGATCATTTAGATCACCCATTGTCAAAGCTATTCCTCGGCAGTCCCAAAGGTACTTAGAAAACAATGCCTAACATCACACATACTGTCACTCTCATTGTGGAGCCCCAAACCCTAAGCCCCCGAGGCAAGTAATGAGACTTCCCAGGACCCTCGTCATAGGGGACTGTAGGGTTAGATATATTGATAGCCCTCTAAACAGGCTGAACAAGGACAGGATAACTGTAAGTTGCTTATCTAGAACCAGAATCTGCCAAATCATGCACACACTCAAGTCATTACACCACAGGTGCCAGTCTGATTCCATCGTAGTCCACATAGGTGTAAATGACCTAAAGTGTACCTCCCTGGACTATATGAAGAGAGACAGTATGGCTCTTTCAGACTATGTGTCTCAAGTTGGTATGAGTGTAGTATAGGTTTAAATGACCTGAGATGTACCTCCCTGGACTATAATAAGAGAGACAGTATGGATCTTTCAGACTATGTGTCTCAAGTTGGTATGAGTGTAGTATAGGTGTAAATGACCTGAGATGTACCTCCCTGGACTATATGAAGAGAGACAGTATGGATCTTTCAGACTATGTGTCTCAAGTTGGTATGAGTGTAGTATGGGTGTAAATGACCTAAGATGTACCTCCCTGGACTATATAAAGAGAGACAGTATGGATCTTTCAGACTATGTGTCTCATGTTGGTATGAGTGTAGTATAGGTGTAAATGACCTGAGACGTACCTCCCTGGACTATATGAAGAGAGACAGTATGGATCTTTCAGACTATATGTCTCATGTTGGTATGAGTGTAGTATAGGTGTAAATGACCTGAGATGTACCTCCCTGGACTATATGAAGAGAGACAGTATGGATCTTTCAGACTATGTGCCTCATGTTGGTATGAGTGTAGTATAGGTGTAAATGACCTGAGACGTACCTCCCTGGACTATATGAAGAGAGACAGTATGGATCTTTCAGACTATGTGTCTCAGGTTGGTATGAGTGCAGTATAGGTGTAAACGACCTGAGACGTACCTCCCTGGATTATGTGAAGAGAGACAGTAAGGATCTTTCAGACTATGTGTCTCAGGTTAGTATGAGTGTAGTATAGGTGTAAATGACCTGAGATGTACCTCCCTGGACTATATGAAGAGAGACAGTATGGATCTTTCAGACTATGTGTCTCATGTTGGTATGAGTGTAGTATAGGTGTAAATGACCTGAGATGTACCTCCCTGGACAATATGAAGAGAGACAGTATGGATCTTTCAGACTATGTGCCTCATGTTGGTATGAGTGTAGTATAGGTGTAAATGACCTGAGATGTACCTCCCTGGACTATATGAAGAGAGACAGTATGGATCTTTCAGACTATGTGCCTCATGTTGGTATGAGTGTAGTATTGAGCAGCGTATTACCATCAATGAGGATGATGTCACAATTGAAAAATGTATTTTGGTGCTGCTGCATGCTGCCTCTTGCTGCTGAAACCAAAGTCTGATTAAGACACAAAGTCTTGCTGGCTGTTTACTGCTGAAATCAAAGTCTGGTTATAACACAGGGTTTTGCATAGCTGCACTTACAGTCTGTTTAAGACACAGAGCGTTGCAGGCTGCATGCTAAGAAAATATACTTTGCAGCACAGTACTATATTAACTGTAGTGCAGTTACTAATAAATAACTTATTTCTATAACAGATGACACATTCTGTACCATTACAGTTACAGCTTTAATGTACAAGGTTTGCTTCTCAGTACAAATATGGATGATCATTTACCTCAGAAGCTAAGTTCCTACAATACCCTAACACAGCTTAGTTTTACAGTCTTTATATACTCTTTTAGTCACACACTTTAGATCCTGTTTTTCTTCTTTTGTAAGAAACTTCTGTGGGAAAGCATGTAATGTCTGTTTTTAGACTTTCCTATTGTTTTTCTGAGAAGCACTTCTGCTGATGTTGTGAGAAAGCATGCAATATTTGCCTTTCAAAATTGTTTTCCTGCTGATTCCATGAGAAGGCGTGTCCATTAACAGAAGGCTGTAAGGAAGCATTTGTGAGAAAGCATGTCAAACTGTTCTGCTGCTGCTATTGTGATAAAGCATGCACAATTACTTTTCTGATTCTAATTGTGAAAAAACATTCTGTAAAAAACATGTCCATTAACAGATGTTTCTTTGTTTTTCAAAGCAACAATTATTTTAGTCAGGGTTATGTCACATAGCATGGATGCTGATTTTACATTGCTAAGTTATATTCCTACATTTAAGTAAACTTTTTATTCTATGCTTTATTTTTCAGCGTATTTACAGAAGAATTGATTTTAATCTTTTATTCAATGTTCAACACACTCTAACAACAATATGAGCAAAAAGGATTGATTTTAACATCTGGCTGTCTTTTTGGTGTCATTCTAAGGGGATCCAAATTTATCAGTTTGGAATGACACAGTTAATAGGCCATGTTGCTTTGACAGTGATGATATACACCTCTTCTCTCTAGGCTTTTGCATACTGGCTAAAACTCTATATAGCCTGTGAGTCCCTCCTCTGGCCCAGTAATAAAGGAGCCTCAATTCTCACCAATGACACCAGTGAGGGACATTCACTTGGAATAAAGATAGATACACAAAATATCTACAGATGAAGCTCTCTGCACCAAGGACAATTTCCCTTAAGAACACACAAGGAACACAATCCCGTTCCAGGCCTGGGTTTCCTCCTCTCTCTCACCATGCCCCAAATAAGACTCCACACTGACCACAGATGTAGAGTCTAGTCCTCAGCCAAGTGTTCCAAGCCAAGTCTTTCACCACCCTCTTTGTGAAACCAGTGCTCTGTGTCCCTGCTCCAAATAGATGAGATTTGATTTTTATACACACACACACACACACACACACACACACACACACACACACACACACACACACACACACACACACACACACACACACACACACAAGGCTGGCACAGATTTACCAGCTATGCTCCCATTTCTCACACTATAGATACTGCCACCAGAACACTTTAAAGATAGCCACTCTAAGGGTCTTACAAGGGTACCCAATTATACTGAGTAAAATTAATACTAATGCAAATGGTAGTGTTTGACCCATGCTGCAAGGCTTTCAGAAGTGGCCATATTGTCACCAAATAGATATAAGTACTCTCAAAGGTTAAAATATTCTGTAAAAGACCAGCCACAATGAAACATTTAAATTTATTTAATAATAAATAATAAAAGAACATGAAAATATGAAATATCTATTTACAATAAACACCAGAGTTTCAGCCATACGAAATATTAACAATAACACAGATGGATAGATTTATACAGATACAGAAAAACCTGACTAATTTCACGATGTTTTCCTGACTGATCTAAAGAATTACTGTCCCCGAGTTCACATACTAGAGCAAGTCAAGATGAAGTGGGTGAGTGGTCTTCCTTCATGTCAGGTTTCACAAACACACTGCCCTGAGACTTCTGTCTTACCTAGTATTAAGAACATCATTTTAGTGCTGGATTACAGAATTACATCCCATTTATCTGGCCATCTGACTATGGTTCCCACAGTGCCCCCTTTACTAGAAACATAACCAGAATCTAGCACATATCTGTCATAATACACACACACACACACACACACACACACACACACACAAACACACACACACACACACAGATCATTCCTAAGATGAGTTACAGCATATTTACTATCTTTTCTATTAGGAACTGACCCCCCCAGCTGCTGTGCGTACCTGGCCCCTGTGTCTTAAACTCTGCTTGAAACATCTATCCTACACTAAAACCTTATGAACCTACCTACCTGGTGAAAGGACTCCCTGCAAACAAATCCAACCAACTCCTCTATAGCAAAAAGACTTGCCATCCTGCTTAAGAACCCTGTTTACTAGGAGGCAATAAAGTTTGAAACATCTATCCTACACTAAAACCTTATGAACCTACCTACCTGGTGAAAGGACTCCCTGCAAACAAATCCAACCATCTCCTCTATAGCAAAAAGACGTGCCGTCCTGCTTAAAAACCCTGTTCACTAGTAGGCAATAAAGTTTGAAACATCTATCCTACACTAAAACCTTATGAACCTACCTACCTGGTGAAAGGATTCCCTGCAAACAAATCCAACCAACTCCTCTATAGCAAAAAGACTTGCCGTCCTGCTTAAGAACCCTGTTTACTAGGAGGCAATAAAGTTTGATACATCTATCCTACACTAAAACCTTATGAACCTACCTACCTGGTGAAAGGACTCCCTGCAAACAAATCCAACCATCTCCTCTATAGCAAAAAGACGTGCTGTCCTGCTTAAGAACCCTGTTCACTAGTAGGCAATAAAGTTTGAAACATCTATCCTACACTAAAACCTTATGAACCTACCTACCTGGTGAAAGGATTCCCTGCAAACAAATCCAACCAACTCCTCTATAGCAAAAAGACTTGCCGTCCTGCTTAAGAACCCTGTTCACTAGGAGGCAATAAAGTATGTGTTATCCAACAGAGTGGTAATATTTAAACACTTGCTTAATATCTGGTGTATGTATTATAAGCTACCTAGCCAGGATACCCAGCAGCCTTACTCCCCTCTCTAACCCTTAATATTTATATGTTTTTTCGCTCCTGTGCTGTCTCCTCCAACTATCTACAGGAGCCTTTGCAAACCCTGTACCATCTCTGTCTGCTCACTTGTTTCTGTTGAAATTACAATATCTGACCACTAGATGGCACTCTAAACCAGGATAGCTCCTAATTCATCTATCTTTCCCTGACTTCTAATGAAATTAAAGTTCTGACCCAGGATTGAGAACTTTCTTCCTGCCCTATCTCTCCACTCTGCCTGCTACTTTCCACTAGCACTGCTCTCAGCTACCACTTACTTTCACAACCACTGTTTCCTCCCCCCTATACTTATTCCTTCCCAACTAAGGTACCCACTTGTTAGCTGCTTGCTGATAGGTTTTTGCTGACTTATTCGGTTACCTGTCTGAACCCGCTCCGCCCCCTACCCTACCGCCAATTCCTACCCACCCCAGCTGTCCTAACTATAAACCTCCAGTGGCCACACCTCCATTCCTATACAACCAATCCCATCCTCCTACTCCTTAAATACTAACTACCCTAGCTCACCACTTAGAGATACTCATTACTTCAATAAATACTTAATCAATTTACAAACTCAATATCCTAACTTACTACAAAACCTTGCAGAACCTCCCCACTGTCATCCTCTTTAAGATACCTTACCCCAATTATTTATTTACCTAACACGTTCATTATGACCATTACACCCAGATCCAAATACCCAATACTATTCCTCTTAATTGCCCTCCTACCTTTACTATCTATAACGGATGTCCTAACTAAATATGAACATCTTACCTTGACTAACTTCAACCAGTCCCTTAAACAATCAACCCACCTACCACCTTACCTAAACTATATTAATATTACCTCTTCACCCTCCTAATTAGTGCCAAAGTTTCATCGTTTAGTCCACATTAACTATAACCAACCCAAGAAAACAAAATACACCCCCTGTAAATTCCTAAATATCATACACAGGATTAAAAATGCTAAACTTTTAGATGGTGACATCCATCCAAACCCTGGCTCCAACACCACAACCACCACTAACCCTCCTAAACCAAATCCCTCTACTTCTCGAGCCGTCTCTAAAGCATCAAACTCTCTCCTTATAGCTCACCTCAATATACAGAGCCTAAACAATAAAGTTGCCCACCTCCATACCCTCTTAGATGTTCACTCCTTTGACATCCTTTGCCTCACAGAAACCTGGTTAAAACCTACAACACAGGACAATGAAATCATTCCACCAGGATGCAATATCCTGAGATTAGATCGAATAACCAAAAAGGGCGGGAGTGTAGCAATATTATATAAAGCAGAGTTGCAAGTAACGCCAATAAATGTGCAACCACCTTCTATTAGCAGCACTGAAATCCTTATTTCTAAACACCAAATCAATACCTATAAATCCATCTATATAATATGCGCCTACCTCCCTCCTGGTAACAATATAAACACCCTTGAAAATATTCTTTCCAGGCTTTCAACTAAGAACCATTGTCCTGGGTGACTTTACTATTGACTGGAATACCTGCATCTCAGCCAACCAGATTACCCACATAAACCTCTATGGTTTTTCCCAAACTATAACCTCCCCCACCAGGATCTATAAACCTAACAACAAAGAAACTACTCTTGACTGGATACTGATAAATAGTCACCACCTCTCTTATGAAGCAGGAATCCTTCCTGATGATGTCAGTGACCACTCACTGACCTACATAATCAGGTAAAAGATCAATACTCATAAACCAACCTTATATAACACCATTTGAACCAACAAAAACTTTAACCCTATTAACTTCCAAACTGAATTGAAAGCATGTGACTGGTCACCCATAAAACACCTCCAATTAGACAAAGCAGTATCCTACTTTAATGCCAAATTCTTAGAAATCCTGGACTATCATGCCCCATCCCGCTCAATGAGAAATAGGACTAAAACTGCTCCCTGGCTAACAAGAGACAAGGCACAAAATTATACTAAGAAATAAAATCTGGGCCAAATGGCGAACAACTAAAAACCCAGCTGATCATCTAACATTTAGACAGCTGAGAAATGCTACCAAAAAATGTATACTTCTGGATAAAAGAAACTTCTACCACAACAACCAGCAATCCCACCAATACAAACCACAAAAGTTCTGGGCAGGCATAAACAGACTCCTCCACCCAGGTCAGTCCAAACTCTCACCCCAACAGGATCCACCTATGAAACTCCTAAGCATATTGTTAATGCCTTTAATACCTTCTTTACTGATGCAGTCCAAACTCTCGTCAATTCACTACCTCCTATTAGTACAAGATTGTCATCCTTCTTGACTACTTTAACCCCCTCATTTCATTTACAACCAGTCCCAACATTCCTCATCTGCACTATAAACTAAAACCTTGCACCCCCTCAGCTGACCTTCTACCAGCAGAATATCTACAGAAAGCTGCAGCAGTAGTCACCTTTCCTATTTCCATCCTTATAAATAGAACCATTACTGAAGGAACTATCCCATCTATCTGGAAAGTCTCCCACATTATCCCACTGCACAAAGGGGGCAACTCAACTGAACTCTCTAACTATCACCCAATAGCTCTACTCTCTCCTTTAGCTAAAATAATGGAAAAATGTATCCACCGCCAACTACTAGACAACCTACTGCAAAATAACTTACTAGCTAACTGTCAGCATAGATTTAGGCCTCACCATAGTACCACCACAGCCCTCTTTTATCCTTTTCCGACTGTATTAACAATAACCGAAACAACAATACTCTATCCTCAGCACTCTTTATTAACCTATCAAAAGCCTTTGATATGGTCAACCATCAACTTCTTTTGAATATACTTAAGTCCCTCTCACTAGATACACAGGCTTTACAATGGTTTAAATCCTACTTTGAAAATAGGCAACAGGCTGTGCTTTGGGAAAATAATCTATCCTCTCACCTTCCTATTACCCTAGGAGTCCCTCATGGTTCTATCCTGGGCCCACTCCTTTTCTCAATTTTCATCAGTGATCTTAATCTAATCATTCCTCAAGCTACATGTATCCAATATGCTGATGACTCCACACTAATATGCTCAGCTACTTCTGCACCTCAACTCCAGGCCATTACCCAAATAGTGTTTAACACAGTAGAAATCTGGTTCTTACAGCATAGCCTCCTCCTGAATCCCAAAAAGACAAAACTACTACTCTTCACTCCCACGCAAAAGTCCCCCCAATTGACTTCTCAGTTATATCCAATGATGGCATCGTTATATTTCCCAACCAACCTAACCAAGCTCTTAGGGGTAACAATAGACCATAATCTTAGCTTTGACACACATATTAACACAATAATAAAAACAGTAAACAGAAAATTAGGCTCCCTCTATAGGATTAAACCCTTCTTTACTCCAGCAGCTAGAACAACTACTGCGCACACCCATCTAATTTCCACCCTCCTCTATGCCTCTCTCATCTATACCAACCTATTAGAAAACAACCTTAACAAACTAGCTACCTCCTACAACAATATTGCCAGATATACTACTGGTTCTTCATTTAGAACTCACCACTGTCAAAACCTAAAGCAACTAGGATGGCTAGAACTTCATAATCAACTTCAAATTCAACAACTTATTATTGCCCATAAGATCTTCTATCTTCCTAAAAATACTCCAATACTTACTAGCCTTCTAACCCCCTACAGTAATTTGACAACCCTTCACTCACCCAATAAAGTACTGGTATGTACAGTCAAATCCAAAAATAAGGCCAGTGATTCTCCGTTCGCCAACACTGTTGGCAAATCCTGGTACCTGCTTCCCAAGGAACTCTCATCTCTCTCCTCAGTGAAACTGTTCAAAAAACAACTCAGAGCATACCTTAATAACCACTGGTTATGCCCCTGTAGTAACCCAGACTAATCTTACCACCACTTTCTCTGAACCCTATCTACATAACCATTTGCAATTTAATTCCAACTCTCTCTATGCCTCAGAGAGTAGATACACATATACTAATTTAGTATTTTCAACTTTCTCTTACATATGATCATCTTCTAATTATGTACTTGCATAGTTTGCAGCTTGCAGCATTGACTTATTATCATATATAAATATCTATATAGACATTCTTTATATTTCTTATTACATGCTACCCTAAAGTTGCTATGCTACTATAGGATACATGGGATGACTCACTGCTAAATACTGTACCTGGTGCTGCTATATTTGTTAGTGTGCTTTTCACTTTCTCTTTTCTTATTGTGTGGCACTTTAAAGTTGTTTGCTGTTCAATCTCTTTCTTATTATCTGCTACTTTATAGTAATATTTGTCTGTATAACATTTGTATTATTCACCTTAAAATAGTACTGTACCTAAATGTGTTACAATTTTACTTATCTGTACCTGAAGTTGCTAATATTTGCTTATGTGGAGCTTTTCTCCCCAGGCCGTTACTGAAAATGGACATATATCCAGTTAGACTAGCCCGGTCAACATATGTAAAATAAAATAAATAATAAATAAAATCTGGAAGCTGTAAAACAATTTCAGAAACTTCCACCCTTCCAGTGTAGCAATTAGTTCACCCCTGAGGACAATATAGTATGATTCCTAGTCCTGTTTTTCACAGACATTTTGTCTCTGGCTGGAATCAGAACTGTAAGATACAACCTTTATGGCCTAAGTCAGATAATTTAATTTCAGACTATTTTTCAGAGTTAGCTGGACTGGGGTTAACCTCTTTTCTTCCAGTATCCTCTGTTACAATATATTAATTTCATGATTATAATACAGTCTGACATACAGATGTATTTCTTTCCTATCCAGCAGAACCCAGTGTTCATAGGATCATAAGAGGTTACTAGGCTACTGGCCCTGGGACCCTAACAAGCATAGCCAAGAATTTATCCCCAAAAAAGAAACCTCAGACAGTACATATCACCCCTGTCAATGAGGGACAAAGGTTAAACCCCTGGAACAAATTTGTGGTTTCCAATCCACTCATAAAGGTTGTACTTGAAGAGGGTCAGCAAGGTACTTTGTTTGACATGTGTGAGAAGTCTATTCCAGAGATGGGGCAGCCACTGGGAGACAAACCTGTCTCTCCAGCAGGTTTTGTTGATGTCACATATTAGATTTAGGCCTATTGAGTGGGTAATGCATGAGGAGTTAGACTTATGGATATGGACCATCCCTAGTAGGGCAGTGTCCGATATTGCCAAATATCAGACAAATCATCTTGATATACAAATGACTTATAATTCTTTACAAAACTCCAGCTAGCTATGCTGACATATGTTACACATCCACTGCCCTACTTCTCCTGGCAGAACTGGCAATACCATCATCACCCCCCCATAGTGCCTGTTTTAGGTAATGCCAAATTGACAAATTTACTGATATAGCAAACTCAACTCAATTGAATCTTATGGTGTTACTGCTGAATGCCAGGAACCCAAACAAAAAACTACACTCCCTCCAAGCCCTTCTCTCACTCAAGAATATAGACATTTGTGCAGTTACTGAGACATGGTTTAAGGTTTCAAAGAGTACCATGGCAGTGCAGGGTTTCAGTACCTTCACCACTTTTAGACTAGTAGCTGCACAGACAAGGGCTAAAGGAGGAGGTGACTCAATATACATCAATAACAAGCATACCTCTAGGGTGGTCAGACAGGATGACATGCTGGAGTTCCTCCATGTGCAAATCATCATAGACAAAATTATGTACCATATCCTAGCCAGTTATAGGTCACCTTCCTTGTCCCAAGAAGCTCACAATGGACCTAATGGAGACCAATACATCTAACCTAACACCCTGCTTATGGGAGACATTAATTACCCCTCTGTTGACTGGGAATCCTGTATAACCTAAAATCTAGAGGAACACAGATTCCTGGACTTCATAAATACAAACACTCTTACCCAAATAGTGAATATGCCTACTAGAGGATCCAACATATTGAACTTCATGCTTACAAATATGGGAAAATGTTGCACCCCCCCAATGTTTCATATTTGCTGGTAAGGTTCAACCATAAAGCTGTCTCTTTTGAAATCAAAAATCAATTCTGTATTCCAAGTAAAATGACTAACAGTTAGGAACTATTCCAAAGCAAATTACCTTTCATTAAGTGATGAATTGCCAAAGTTTAATGCCACTCCAAACACAAAGAACACAGCAGCCTATCTGAATTATTCTCAGAAACTCTGCATAACCATGTCAATGGCTGCAGAGAGGCTGCTGTACCTACCACAAGTAAGCCCAGGACTATCCCTTTGGCCACTCAAATGAAGTCCTGGCACAATCATCCCCCTTCAAAACGGAGAACCTTCAACACATCCTGAAAACTATAACCCATTAGTTTGACTAGTCTTATCAGCAAAGCCATTGAAAGAATTATCATGGAAATTATCAACAAGGTAAAAGGAGACCTCCAAACACTGTATCTATTTTGCTTTGCCAAAGGAAGGTCATGTTTACTGAATCGGTGGACTTCTTTGAAAAGATCAGTGAGGTAATAGATGAGGGAAAAATAGTGCATCCTGCATACCAAGATCTGGCAAAAGCATTTGATACAATACCCCACTCAGGCATTGTCAACAAACATATGGAGTTAGGTATAAACCCATTTATTGCATGCTGGATAGCTAGCTGGCTCACTAATAGGACCCATGAGGTTAGACTTGGTGAGGCCACCTCCACAAAGAGTTTGGTGTCCAGTGGAGTCCCCAAAATCTATGCTGGGCATACTCCTCTTCACCATCTTCTTTTTCAGATGTCAAAGCTAATGTCAAAGGCCTTTGGCTGACCAAGTACACAGATGATTGTAGACTGGCAGCAGTCAGTGAATACCCCCAAGATGAGAGCACCCTTCAGAAAGGCCTAATACAGACACACACTAGGTGCTAAAGCCATGGCTTAAATCTCAGTACCAAGAAATGCATTATTGTACCTTTTGGGAAGACTACCACCCTGGGTAAATATGTCATCAATAAAACACCCTTAAAAGTTGATTCGCTAGTCAGGGATCTGGGAATTCATGTAGATAGTAACCTAGTCTTTGACCAACATGTGTCCAAGGTAGTAAGAAAATCCTTCTATGTTGTCACTTTATAAGCAAGGGCATGGCATATAGGTCTAGACAGGTCATCATACCACTACTCAGCCCTCATCAAACCCATCATAGAGTACAATGCCCCCTTCAGCATGTACCTAACCAGACACAAGCAGCAAATGAAACACCCACAAAGGTTCCTTACAAAAGAAATACAGGAAGTGAACACAATGTCCTACACTGACTGCCTCAAAGCCCTGTCTCTTTACTCAGTATCATACAGACTTCTGAGATGTCGTCTTTGCCTGGCATACAGGAAATCAGTGGACCCTGTTTTGATGAACTTTTTCCACATTTGCAAAACAAACAGCATCAGAACTACTAGATTAAAAGACCTACATT
The DNA here is from genome assembly GCF_019279795.1 of Protopterus annectens. Taxonomy (NCBI): domain Eukaryota; kingdom Metazoa; phylum Chordata; order Ceratodontiformes; family Protopteridae; genus Protopterus; species Protopterus annectens. The sequence goes on from NC_056727.1 coordinate 541,253,837, forward strand.
TTGCTTGTGATATAAATAGAACTTGCTGGAAAGACAGATACGTTTGTCAGAGAATTCCCTTTCCTGGGGAACAGGGTCACCATCCAAGTGAAGCAGAGTTATTCCTTATCCCTTTTTAAGTGCAACTTAGTCCAAAGGATTGATAATGGGTAATTGGAAAGTCATTCGTGGTTTGGTTCCTATGTCTCTGATGGGCAAAAGCAGTCAGTAAATCACCATCTATATAAATCCAACTTTGGGTCACATTTGGGTTGCACAGCCAGGATTATACAGGCCCTAGTGTTTGTTAGCCTAGTATACACCTGCCATCCTATATTTAATGGTGGTTGTCCTATATCATGCACATTGACATCACCAGGTGCTTGTGACTGGTATGTATGATATTTTGGCTTCTGTAGCTGTGCCCATATGGCAGGGCCACCTTCAGAGCTGTTGCTAGCAGCTCCCCAATCTAATTGCCCATCATAAAAATAATTTCTGACTTTGCAAGGACAAGAATGCAAAAAATGCTCTTTTTTAGAAATTGCATCAAACTACTTACTATTAATGTAACAAGTGGCTTGCTACATTCATTCTCAACACCACACATGCAACTCTGAAGCCATGGAATTTCAAGTGCTCTGACTGTGACTGCAAATGCGATACTGGCATTTGAAGCTTCAGAGCCACTGATCATCTGCCATCTGCACCCCCCAACACTTTGAGCACAGAGTGGCTTTCCCCTTTGCCCCACCCTAACTACACTACTGACTACCATTGTGCCGTACAGGGCTTTGTCTGGTAGCCCATGTCTGCTACCTGATGGTAGCTGCTTTGGGCAGAACATTTCAGGCTTCAGAAGTTGTTCAGGCCAGCTTCCACATCCCTGTAGATACTCTTTGCAACTCATGCACTGTTCAGATGCCATACTCACTGAGGGACTGGTTAGACAGCATGTACTCTGGGCCCTTGTGGCACAATTACTGCTCTTCTAATTTATATTGTATTTTCTTTTCTGTTGCATAGATAATAAATGTTCACTGTGCTAACTAGTGTAGTACGTAGCAGTGATAACGACTTTTGCTTTTGTGGTTCCCTCTGTTTATCACAGTCTTTTTATTATTTATTTGTTCTTTGTGTATTATCTTTCCATGTATGTTAATATTTTATGCAGTGTCTACTACAGTAGTGGATGTGGTACAACAGTGGCCACCACACCACCTACCTGACTCATCATCACCTGCTGGGTCACTTGCTCTCTCAAGGCCAGTCTCTCCACAGAGTAATTTAGGTAAAGGTTAGTCTCTCCACAGGGTGTCATAGGTCATCCAGCCAGAGGTGACATGGAGGCCTCCCTAGTCCCCTTTGATTGTCTGTCTTGGGTGGGGGAGTGTAAGCTTTTATTAGGGGGTGACCATAATGTGACAGATTATGTCACTTGGTAGGAGGTAGAGGGAAGGCTGGAACATATCCTTGTGTGACTGAAAGAGCTGCAGAGTAGTGTAGCACTGACCAAAAGGCTGACAGTGGCTGGGTCCATCCATGAGGTCAGTCTCGGAAATGACTGACCTCTATCTTGCTATTGAAATGTCAACCTTTGAAATGCCAAATTCCAACAAGCTAGAAAAAACTTCTTTTTTGCAGAGGGGGAAGCCCCTCACACCCCATGAACTTATATATACCAATTCTGAGATTGCAATACCTGGAAAAAAGGAATATTCCAGTTAACGGCGATCTTAGACTTGGTATAAGTAAGTCCATTATTTTTGTTATTCAGTCTCCTTATTTTGGGACTTGCTCTAAGGTGTCTCAACATCTCAAATGGTTACCCAACATCAAGTTGGGTGCAGCATGGTACATAATAGCAGCCAGACATCACCCCACCCTATCCCCCCGCCATGGTGTTCCCTTACCTTGTGTGTCACTTCACTCCTCACCCTGTAGCTCATTCCTGTCCATCAATAATTGTCCTTCTTTTGTCTTTCTGTCTCTCCTTTGTGTTCCCTACTGATTTTTTCTCAGCATCTGTCCTGTTGGTCTTTCACTGTCGTGTGTGTGTGTGTGTGTGTGTGTGTGTGTGTGTGTGTGTGTGCGCGCGTGCTTGTGTGTATTTGTGTGTGTGTGTATTTGTGCATGTGTGTGTGTGCGCGTATTTGTGTATGTATGCGTGTGTGCGCGTGAGTGTGTATTTGTGTGCGTGTGTGTGCATGTGTGTGTGTGTGTGTGTGTGTGTGTGTGTGTGTGTGTGTGTGTGTGTGTGTGTGTGTGTGTGTGTGTGTGTGCATGTGTGTGTGTGTGTATACGTGCATGTGTGCGTGTGTATTTGTGTGTGTGTGTGTGTACATGTGTGCATGTGTGTGTGCATGCGTATTTGTGTGTGTGCATGTGTGTGCATGTGTGCACGTGTGTGCGCGCATGTGTGTGTGTGTGTGTGTGTGCATGCGCATGTGTGTGTGTGTGTGTGTGTGTGTGTGTACATTTGTCTTCTGCTGGTGTCATCCTTATACCCTCTTTTCTTCTCACACCTTTCCCTTGTACCTTCTTGAAAATATAAAAATAGGCACGTCTTCTCCTGCAAAAAATTATACTCTTGTTTCTCTACCCATATACCACTTTTCCTTTCCCTTTGCCTTTCTGTGTCTTCTGCTTTCTCTTTCCCATTTCTGACTGTCCTATACACCCATTTCCTTCCCATTTAGTAATAATAAAATAGTAGGGACTTTGCTGTGTAGCCCTTATCAGAATTCTTACTTGTCCTCATAGTGGAGTGTTGATGTGCTTGTCAATGTGCATCATCACAAGCGTGCTACATGCACACATCTGAGCTCATTAGGTCATGTGATCTGCATCACTACATAATGGTCAATACATGACCTATTGGTTTTTAGCTAGCGAACTTCCTTATTAGTATAACTCCAACATGCAGTATCATTTCTACTCCATTTTTATCAGGTTTGGACCACTTTGTGCTAGTCTAAGTGTGCTGTTTTGCCTTTATGGAACTGAATAATATGTTTTTGAATCCAGCCCAATGTCTTTTATTAAAGCTGTTTAACGTATTGTACTTGAACATAATGCTTACTATGAAACATTTGTAAGACATTTAATTTTTGTAAGTAGAATATGGATAGATAGCATTCAGCTGGTCCAGTCTGCCTGCCCTGCGGAAGCAAACAAATGTGCTTGAATGATTCTTACATACTGTGCAGCTCTGCTAAAATTAATTATTCCCATGGCTGAAGTAATGGCTGAGAATGGTCTCTTCCACCAGACTGTATAACCAGTAAAGAAGTACATAACTAAATAAAAGGTTTAGCAGGGTTAAAGCTGTGAGATGTAGTACAAGTTAGATTCCTTTAGTCATTATTTGCCCATTGAGTTACTTTGGGCAAGTCACCTAACCAGACTGTGTTGTGGGGGGATAATATGAATTTGAGTTGCAAGCCTAGTACCTACCAAAGAACACATAAATGTAAGTAAAGTAAATTAAATAGAAGTGCAGGAGAAAGGGTCTATATTATATAGTCAAAGCTTTAGATAATTGAATAACTAAAGCTTGACACCTAAACTGCAAAAGCTGTAAACATCAAATGACCACTTACGCAAATCTTTTCATAGGGAAAGAATTTGCTTGGCCATTATCGGGAATCTACCCTTTTCTTCACTGTAGAGCGATCTCGGAGTTGGTATATGTAGTTAGAGGGGGTGTGGGGGTGACCCTTCCCACTCGATTAGGGTTTGAAAGTTTGGGGTTTTTTTTGGCCTGGCCAAACAAAGTTTTTCCCTGTGAAAAAATGTGCATAAGTGGCCATCCGATGTTTACAGCTTTTGCTGTTTAGTTGTCAAGCTTTAGGTATTCGGTTATTTAAAGCTTCGACTAATATAGAAAGCAGGAGAAAAGGGCAATAAGAAAAAAAATATTTTATATTTGCATTTCCTTAAAATGTCTTGTTTTAGGATATAAAATATTTAGTTTAGTTAGTTAACTTCTTAGTGAAAATTGTCTTAATATTTGTAAACAAATATATCTGAATTTGTGATACGAAAGGTATACCTTGAATGTAAGTGAGCTGACTGCTGACTTGGTATAGTAAAACTGATATAGTAAAGGGTTAATATTCCTTATGCTGTATTTTCCCCTATTTTTCCCCTATTTCTCTATGTAACTATGGGAATGAGATCACTTATGACTTGTTTTTCACATTCCTTCTTGTTTACGCACAAGTTCCATTTTGTTTCAGCATAATATTTGCTAAACATACTACATCCTGGGGGTTACTCCTCCCCCAATCCTTGTCCTGATACCACTCCCAAAGATACTGCCTCCATCATCAACACATATTTTATTGACTCTATATCCAAACTATTTAACCCCAGTGTCAATTCATCTACCTTTGATAATATTTCTAACTACTCTCTATCAACTCCCACTATACTCTCATCAAATTCTGTACCTGTACCCACTACCATCAAATCCCTACTTTCTCAACTCAAACCTTGCTCAGCTTCTACTGACAACATTCCTCCCATTTTCCTTCAGTTAGCTGCTGACTCTCTTGCTGTCTCTGTATCTGTCATAATCAGCCACTCCATTTGAGTCCATAGTCCCTTCCATATGGAAACAATTCTTCACTCTACCAATACATAAAGAAGGTAACTCCTCAGACGTCACTAATTGTAGACAAATTGCCATCCTGTCTCCTCTCTCTAAAGTTCTAAAAAAATGCATACATAAACAAGTTATCTACTCTCTGAAAAATCTGCTTACATCTACTCAACATGACTTTAGACCAAAGCACAGTACTACTACTGCCCTACTATCATTCCTTAATACTATAGCCCTTGCCAGGGATAACAACAAACTTGTCTCCTGCCTATTTTTAGATCTCTCTAAAGCTTTTGACACTGTCTCTCACTCTCTCCTTCTGCACAAACTAACTAACCTTAACTTCTCTCCTGCTACTGTTACATGGTTTTCCAGCTATCTCACTGACAGATTTCAAGCAGTGAAGTGGCAATCTGCACTCTCCCCTCCGCACCCAGTTAAAATGGGTGTCCCTCAAGGTTCCATCCTTGGTCTGCTACTTTTCAACATCTTCACTAATCTTTATTCTTCCTGTCCTCAGTTATCACTGGTCCAATACGCTGATGACTCTACTGTTATCACTATTGCTGACTCTCCCTCCGAACTCATCTCTACAACACAGGCTTCCTTTAACGCAGTAGAAAACTGGCTCTCTGATAACCAGCTTATCCTTAACTCAAAAAGACTAAGCTACTGCTTTTTCTTCCTAAAAACTACAACCACATTAAATCCACTTTCACAATTCTGTCCCTCAATAACACACACATCAAGGTGGAAATGTACAAAACTCCTTGGTGTCATCATTGATGACCTACTTAAATTCGATCTACACATTAACAATTGTATCAAGAAAATGCATAAGAAACTAAGGCTTCTCTACCGCAACAAAAAGTTTCTCACCAGTGAAGCTAAAGTAACTCTCTCTTATGCCTACCTCCTACCTAGTCTATTTTATGGCTCTCAGTTTCTTACTTGCCTCAACTCCACACTCCTTCCCAAACTGAATGATAGCCAAATTTGCAGCACGTCAAACTTACAAGTCACATTACTGTCCCTCACTCAAACACCTTAACTGGCTTGAAATACCTCACCAGCTTCTTCTCCCTCAACTCCAGATCATCCACTCCATACTTTATCAGCCTTCTTACTGTCCTACCCTATCATCTGTCATCTCCCAATATTCACCTGCTAGATCCATCTGGAGCTGTAACCTAGATCTGCTACAAATCCACAAACCTAAAACTAAGAAAGGCTGTATTCTCTATAGCTATAATCCTTCCAAGGCATGGAACGAACTCCCACTAGAGATCAGGTCACTCAAGCAACTTAGTCAATTCAAGCTAGTCACTAAAGAATACCTGTTAAGCCAATGGACCTACCCCTGTACCCATCCCCCTTAAACAGCTTATCAACCCTAACTGCACACTCTATCTGCTCCCAACCTATGTAACTTTTTGTAACACTCTAGACCTTGTTTCACATTAACTTCTCTATCCTCGGCACATTGCATTATTCTTATCTGCATAATGTAAGATTTTACATCTGGTGACAAAACTATTGTTAGTCCTTCTGAATGATGTTGGATTCTAAATTTGACAGACATAATGATTAGTTCACTGTAGTAAATCCTTGTTTTTTATGTATATGTTGCTTTGAATATTTTCTGTAAACCAGTTGTTGATTACTTACTTATTTTTGTAAATTATAATCTGTAAAACATGTGGAGCTTTTCTCCCCGGGCCTCCGCTGAAAAAGGGCTTCTTAGCTCAGTCAGACAAACCCAGTCAACAAATGTAAAATAAATAAATAAATAATTTATTTCGAGTTTTTGTACTTTTCCTCCAAATAGCACCAGTTTTAGGAGAAATTAAGAGGAAGATAGCTAAAATAATAGTCAAAATCATGGACAGTTGAGAGGTATGCTCCCAGTCTCTTAGCATAAGAACTCTGGACAAAGGCAAAACTAATGGTGGGGCAAAAGCTTAAAATCAGGAACAGATTTTAAATATTGCTCTTATAAGCTTAGAAAGTTTTGGTGAAATAAAAGGCTTTGCATTAGGCTGTATGTTCTGAAGAAGATGAAGGGTAAAACTGAAATGTCTGTCATTATTTACTGACTTCAGTTCACAATGATTTAGCCAGAAGACCACAGATTTTATGATGGACAGACCAAAGCTATGAGGCAGAAATATGGATCTGGACAGCTAGCAGGTTTGGGACTGGGTGTGCAGGAGACCAGAGGTCTGCAAAACAAAAGTGTACTTCCTGAATTGTAGTCTGACTACATTATCCTCAGCAGTTAAAGGCCACACACAGGGAGTGGAAACGTACTTGTTTTTCATGATGCGTTTGCCATTTGTACTTGGATATCCGCAGGTTGTTACTTTACTTAAGGAGTAGGGCCACATTGGTGCTTGTCTCACTGCAAGAAATGCTTAATTCATTTTGAGTGGACATTTCTGTTTCTGGTACATCAGTGGTAGATCTTTGATGTTGAAGAACACAGTGCTTATGTGTACAATGTGTTCTTATGGATCTAGACCTTTGACTGCAGTGTATGCTGAAGGTGATAGTTTATAATCATTTAATGCAGCTTTTTCCAATTATAAAACAGCACAATATTTTTATTTATTTTTTATTTTACATTTGTTTACCAGGGAGGTCTGACTGGACAGAGCTGTAAGCTGTCCATTTTCAGTACAGGCCCGGGGAGGAAAGCTCCAGAACAACTGCTAACATACTATACATAATATATTTACATGAGCACTGTGGTTTAAACATACAGTTATAGAATTTAGCAGATAATAACATATGATTGCATAAGATATTTGCAGAAGCATTGTGGTATAGACATACAATTAAAGGTATAGCAGGGAGTAACAGGATTTTTGTTCATACAGTATAAGTATAGATAATCTTGAAGATGTAGTGAAGATGAGACGAGAAAGGAAAAACTAAAAGTACTAGCCAGTTTGTTAAAGGAGGAGAATGTGGACAAGTTCATATGAGGTGCAGTGACATTTTAAGGGAAAGCCTTTCAACTTAGTCTAGGGGAGAGTTAGTGGGTATAGATGGGACAGTGGGGAGTAGGCGGTGGTGAGTTGATAAGCAATCTGTGATAAGATATAGTGCATCTGTGGGAGTTTTAAAGAAAAGGTTGGATAGTGGGGAGGGAAAATGTGTTAGAATATGTCAGCCAGGTGTATGTCCAGGAGCTGTTTAGGTGGGAAATAAGCTGTTTTTTGAAGATGGTTTTATTAGGTTGCACTCTGATTTGTAGTGGTAGGGAGTTCCAAGTCTTGGCAATGTTGCTAGAATACGGGGAGTCACCAGAGCTGTAATGGCTTTTGGAGATTGTGGTTAGAGCCTTGTTAGTGGATCTACATTCTCGGTTATTGGAATAGAGGGTGATCAGGTCTTGTAAGGCTGGAGTTTTTGTCAGGTTGGTACAGTGCTTGGTGAGCTAGAAGAAGTTTGTTTAGAGCTAAGGTGTTTGGGAGTTCCAGCCAGGAAAGCTGTTTTAGGGCTTAAATGTGGTGGGTGCGGTAAGAGGAGCTTGTGGTGAATTTTGATATTTTGTTGTAGCATACTGATAGCTTGTTTAAATCACTCTTGTTTAGATTTTTATTTTATTTATTTTTTATTTATTTTACATTTGTTGATCCGGATCGTCCGACTGGATACATCTCCATTTTCAGTGGAAGCCTGGGGAGAAAAGCTCCAACGGATGTAACATACACATTCAATACAATTTACAGATAAAACAAGAGTCATAATAACATTGTACAAATAAAACACACTTTACAATCACAGTTAAATTTATACAGTCTAACAAACTTCTGATCTGGCTTAACAAATAAGTTATTAGGGTTCCATTTACAAAGACAGTATAAGTACCCTAATATGAATAAAGACTTAGTCTGGCTTGGGATAGGGACATATCCAGTAAGCCTTGAAATACTCCTTGAGAGTTTTTTGAAATGAGATAGGGTGATATCTAGGGTAAAGTTAGCAGGAAGTGAGTTCCAAATTTTGCCAACAGAGTTGGCGAACAGGGAGTCACCTGCTGTATTATTGGATTTGCTGGTTTGCACTACCAGCCTATTAGATGAGCGGAGTGATCTGGAGTTGGAGTGGGGATAGATGATGTTTTTCAGTGCAGGTGTATTTTCTGGTTGGTTGAGTGCTTTGTGAGCCACAATAAGTTGATTATACTGAATCAGCCTGGGTAGCTCTAGCCATCTGAGATATTTTAGATTTTTACAATGATTTGGTCTGTAAGGGAGACCAGTGGCAAATCTAGCAATGTTATTATAGCAGCTTGAGAGTTTGTTAAGATCAGTTTTATTTAGGCTGGCAAGTAAAGGGGAAGCATAGAAGAAGGCAGATAGTAAATGAGAGTGGGCAATGGCAGTCCTAGCAGGTGTGGTAAGGAATGGCTTTATCCTGTATAGTGAGCCCAACTTTCTGTTAATGGTTTTGATAGTTTTGTTAATATGCACATCGAACTTACGATTGTTATCTACAATAACTCCTAGGAGTTTTGTGTGGGCGTCTGGTGAGATTATGGTACCATTATCGGACAGAGAGTTAGTGCCATGGAACTTTGGGTGGGGGAGAAAAGTAGGAGCTTTGTTTTGTTAGGATTTAGAATCAGACAGCGAGAGGCAAGCCAATTCTCTACTAGGTTAAAAGTACTCTGAGTTGTTGTTAGCAGCTCTGTTTGTGAGGTGCCAGTACAGATCAACGTTGAGTCATCTGCATATTGAATACAGTTAGCTTCAGGGATGACAGTGTGGAGGTCATTAATAAAAATGGAAAACAGAAGTGGACCCAGAATAGACCCCTGGGGGACACCTAGGGTTCATAGGTTCATAGGTTCATACTAGGCTATCTGCCCTAGGGCATTTATAAGCCTAGCCAGAGTGTGTTTGGCTTTTGCCACCCATTTTAAATTAATTTTGCTATGCCATTTTTTTGAGGTTAGTATACTGTGCCTCTGTCTAACAGCGACACAGAAGTGATAGCCGGGGTAAACCTACGATCTCCCATCCACTCATCAAGATTCCTCTTGAAGAGAGTCAATGTGGGACTCTGCCTAACCTGGACTGGGATTTTATTCCAGAGTGAAGGGAGCCTCTGGGTTATGAATCTGTCCCTCCAGCATGTCCTATTTATTTCAGTGCTGAGGTTCAAGTCTCTCGAGCGCGTAGCTCGATGGGATTTGGATTTTCTGAGGTGCAGCATGTCCATTAATTCCGGGTTGGACATGGCTTTATACGTCAGGCACAGATCGCCTCTGAGCAGGTGGTATGCCACTGAGTAGAGCTGGAGTTTCTTTAACCGGGCAGCATATGGCATCTGTTTGAGCCCTTTGATCCTCTTGGTGAGGTACTTTTGGGGTCTTTCCAGTTGCTGCAGGTGTCTGGTAAGGTACATCCCAAAAGGGGCATTGTACTCAATTATGGGCCTGATGAGGGATGAGTAAAGAGGCATGATGACCTCCCTGATCTAGATGTGAATCCCTTCATGATTAGGTGGGCTATATAAAATGTTTTTCTAACCACTTTGGCCACGTGGTTGTCAAATGAGAGATTGCTATCAACTTGGGTCCCCAGGTCCCTAATGACTTCTTCTGTACTTAATGGATTACCACCTATGTGGTAATTTGTGGGCACTTTGTTTTGCCAAAGGGGATGACTATACACTTTTGGCGTTTAGCTTGAGGCCATGGCTCTGGCACCAGTTGTCTGTTTCTATGAGGCCCTTTTGGAGGATGCTTGTGTCAGCTGGAGAGTTGATTATGGCGCCCAGTTTGCAGTCATCTGCGAACTTGGTCAGCCACAGTCCTTCCGTGTTGGCCTGTACCGAGAAATATATACCGAACAAGAGAGGTCCCAGGACTGAGCCTTGTGGGATGCCACTTGTAACTGGTTTGGAGTCTGACATGGCTCCAGCAATTCTAACCATGTGGGTTCTGTCCTTGAGCCAGTTTGCAACCCATCTAGTGACATAGGGTTTTATATTTAAGCTGGTGAGCTTATCTATAATGCCCGAGTGGGGTATTGTATCGAAGGCTTTGCGAGGTCCAGGTAGGCTGTGTGGACCACCTTCCCCTCGTCAATGGCCTTGGTGACTGTTTCAAAGAAATCGACCAGGTTTAAGAGGCAGGATCTGCCCTTAACGAAGCCAAACTGGGTAGGATCCAGTGTCTGTAGGTCCCCAATATCTTTATTTATGAGGTCCATGATGATCCTTTCCATAGCTTTGCAGACCAAGCTAGTCAGTCTTATGGGGCGATAGTTTCCAGGATCCGTTGAGGCACCACCTTTGTGGAGAGGGACCACTGTTGCTGTACGCCACTCTTTGGGTACATATCCTGTAGTAAGGCTAAGATTGAACAGTAGTTTTATGTTTGGGTTTAGCTCTTCTTGGAGTTCATGTAGGACGCAGCCCGGGACACTATCTGGTCCCATTGATGCTGTGTTTTTTGCTTTGGAGAGGGCGGCTCTTACCTGAGCATCTGAGATGTCGGGGGCAGCACTCTGTTGGGATAGATATTTGCCCTTTTGGTGGGGAGGGGGGGGAGTTTGTACTGAACCTGTCAGCTAGGATGTTGGCAATGTCTGTGGGCTCGGTGTATTTTTTTGTCATTTTGGACTAATTCTGAGCATATCTGGGAATTCCCACCCAGGTTCCTAACATAACTAAAGAAAGCCTTGTGATTATCCTTAGTGTCCTGTGCAATTTTTCTCTCGAAGCTGGCCTTAGACGATTTTATGAGTGCCCATAGTTTTTGCTAATACTGATCAGAGATGCCTTCCCTTTTTGGGATTTTGCTCTATCATGTAGTAGCTTCCTCCTTCTATTGTATAGTTTGTTTATGGCTGGGGTCCACCAGACAGGACGTCTGCCTTTGGAGGATTGGGTCTTGGTTTTATTTGGGATTGCATGATCCATGCATTCCTGAAGGTGTTCATAGAATGCATTTATAAAGGATTCTGCGGTCTGGGCCGTATTTTCCACAGGCCCGGGGGCTTTGAAGGATTTCGCCTCGGTTTTGAGGCGTGTGAAATTTGCTTTAGAGAAGTTTTTCACTGTGGTTTTCTGGGCAGGGGTGGGGTCGGGATGTGAATATCCAGTGAGATTAGTTTATGGTCTGATCTTACCAGTGAGGGGTACACTTCTGGTCTGGAGCATAGTGTCCCCATGTTGGTGATGATCAGGTCCAGTATGTTTTCCCCTCTTGTGGGAGTGGTAACAAGTTGTTCCATAGCATTTGAGTTTATAAATTCTAGGAACCTTTGGGCTAGGGTGTTGGAGCTAGAGTAATGCTCCCAGTCTATGTTTGGGTAGTTGAAGTCACCCAATATAATGGTGTTTGGAGAGACCTTCATATTTTTCAGTATTCTCAGGAAGGCCAAGTGGGGTTCCTGTGTTTGGGAGGGTGGTCTATAGCAGGCTATAAACTGGAAGGCAGTTTTACCCACAGTTAGTTGCACATGGATAGTCTCTGATGCTTCGTGCTGTGCCACCAACCTGGAGGTGTGGGTATCTTTGACGAATATTGATACTCCCTCTCCTTTTGTGGTTCGGTCCAAGTTTTGGGGCCGAAAAGCATGGTATGAGGTATAACCTGGTAGTGCTGGGGTGCTCTTGGGAGCCTTGAACCAGGTTTCTGTTACTGCACAGATATCGATGTTCTCCATGCTAAGGAGAGTTTCGAGTGCGTGCATCTTGAGGTTTAGACATCTGGCGTTGAGTAGCATTACTCTTAGTTTCTTATCCCTTGTGATACCTATGGAGGTGGGTTTGTCTTTTGAGCCTTGCCTAAAAAGGCACTATAGGGGTAGCAAGAGCCTTTGCCAATATCCGAAAGCCCAGGGGTGACAGGTGCAAGCCGTCCCTAGTGAAGCATCGTGGCTTGTCGAGCATGTCATCCCAGGCTGACAGGCATTGGATCCCCTTTGAATGACACCAACACTTAAGCCAATTGTTGAAATTGATCATCTTGTCTTCATATTGTGCATCATTCTTGGTGAGGGTAAGATGCTACTCAAGGTCAGGGTCATACCGGCCTGGGCTACATGCTCAGAGAGCTCCTCTATGTCTCTTTTCATGTAGTCCAGGGAGGTACGTCTCAGGTCATTCACACCAGCATGGACAATGACTGAGTCATATTTGTACTTGCCTTGGAGTGACCTGAGTGCTTGTGTTATGTGGTGGATCCTAGCGCCCGACAGGCAGCTCACTGTGACCTTCTCTTTGTTCAGCCTGGTGAGCGGGACGTCAGTGTGCCTGACGATAGTCACCTATTACAAGTGTATCAGGTGTGTTGTTTAGCCTGAAGGGCTGTGACTGTTCAGCACACTGGCTTTGTGAGCTATGTGTTGCATGTGTTTTGTTTTGGGGTAGCGGTTGCTTGGGTGTCTGCTTTGGAGGTCTCTGCTGCTTAGGCAGATTTTTATTTAGAGCCTCCGAGTATGTTTTTGTGTGTTTATGTGTTTGGTTTGTTGTTGTGGTAGGTCTATGTGAGACTGGAATTGTAGTGAGTGTGGTTTCCTTCTCCTCCTGACTGGTTACGCCAGTCTTGAGTTGAGAGAGCTTAGCCTCCAGTTTGGCTATATGGTTGCATCTCTCACATGTGTTGGAATTTGTTGGGAGGAGGAGAGGGTTGTCTGTGTACATGAGGCAGTTGTAACATTGCCTCAAGATTCCCAGATTCACCAGCTGGACCGGAGAGGAGATTGACAACTGACCTTTGGACATGCTAGAATAGTATTGGGAATTCCTTTATAATTGAAAAAAAGGGCCAATGGGGAACAAGGTACTCAAGGGGAGTTTGTGAGGGTGTAGTGCTTTTAATTTTTTAGAGCTGACTTATATAATTGCTTTAGTGAGCAAGTGCCAGGTAACTTAAATGCAATGTGTTACAGGTCACTTAAATGCAAAAACGACAAACAGTGACTTTCTTTCAAGTGAAACAAGGAAATAAGTACAGTGAGCAATGCAGATATCACTAGGGATCCACAGAAGTGCTAAAAGGCCGCGTTTTAGGTGGAATTAGCGTTTCAGGGAAATAAACAAACAACAAGCATACAAATAAAGTTAGATTCAGCAGGCCTGGATCTAGTCTATGCTACAGCAAACAAGGTGTACCAATTTCAGTAAGTAACAGTTAGAATATGCAGGCACTATAAGCCTCTAACCAGAAATTCCCTGCTCAGAAGGGCATAGTCCAGCCTCTCCTCCCACAAGAGTGCAGACCGCAATCCTTCTTAACGTAAAATAACTGGCCTGAAGTCCAAGTGCTTAAACCAGAACTAATACACTTTTAGAATAACAGACACTGAGCTCTCAATCAGCAGTTCCCAACTTAGAAGGATGTAAGCTACCTGTCCTGCCACCACAGTGCAGGCCACAAACTTCCTAATGTAAAACAACTGGTCTGAAGCCCAAGTGCTTAATCCAAAAGACTTAGAAATGATAGCTACACTTTAATCAAGTTACTACCAGCAGTAATAAATACAACTGAATACTTTAAAGAATGCCTGGATTAGTGCTCAAGTTATACAAACAAAGCTAGATTCAGCAGGCCTGGATCTAGTCTATGCTATAGCAAACGAGGTGTACCAATTTCAGTAAGAAGCAGTTCAAATATGCAGGTACTATAAGCTTTAACCAGAAATTCCCAGCTCAGAAGGACAGAGTCCAGCCTCTCCTCCCACAAGAGTGCAGAACATGAACCCTCTTAATGTAAAATAACTGGCCTCAAGCCCAAGTGCTTAAACCAGAATTAATACACTTTTAGAATAACAGGCACTGAGCCCTCAATCAGCAGTTCCCAACTTAGAAGGATGTAAGATACCTGTTCTGCCACTACAGTGCAGACCACAAACCTTCCTAATGTAAAACTGGTCTGAAGCCCAGGTGCTTAAACTAAAAGGCTTACAATGAGTTACACCAAGCAGTAATAAATACAATTGAGTACTTTTAAGATGACGCAAAAGCAAAATAAAGTAGGAAAAAACACAAATACAGTTGGGTAGGAGGTTTGAGAGGTTGTTTTGCCATAAAATGGATTGTTATCTATTGTGCAGGTAGGATTTGAACCATTGGAGAGAGTGATTGCATAGAGACATTGTTGCCAGGGTGTTGATGACAAGATGGTGGTTAACCATATCAAAAGCCTTGGACAGGTCCAAGAAAAGGGCTGAGGATAGCTTGTTGTTCCTGTTATAGTTTATAGCATTTGAGAAGATGAGGAGAGCTGTGGTAGTACTATGATTTGGCCTGAAACCATGCTGAGAGTTAGCCAGAAGGTTGTTTTGGGTTAGAAAGTACAGAAGTTGTTTGTGGACACATTTTTTCCATAATTTTTGCCAGAAGTGACATGATGGCTATGGGTCTGTAATTAGATAATTCAGTAGATTTACCACTTTTACAGACGGGTATGACACAAGATATTTTCCAGATATTGGGAACAGAGGCTTCTGATAATTAGAATGGAAATGGGGTATGCTATGGTATCAGCAGCTTTTTGCAAATATTCAGCAGGGAGAAGGTCAGCAGCTAGGGTAGTAGGTTTTAATTTTTTGAGCAGTGATCGAATGAAAGATGTAGAGACTGGTTGGAAGCTAAATGTGGGCTGGGTACTGGGAGTGTTGTCCAGTGGGTTAGAGGAGTTAAGGGGTAATTGGCTAGCAAGGGCTTGAATAGTTTCAGTAAAGAAATTATTAAAGTTGTTAGCAATATCCACTGGCAGTTTATTAGTAGAGGCTGAGGGAGGTGGAGTGGTGGTTTGACCTGGGTGCAGTAATTTATTTATCCCTGCCCAGAATTTTGGGGGATTATTTTGGTTTCCTTGTTGGAGATGGAAGTAGTAGTTTTTTTATGTAAGAGAATGGATTGTTTAGTCTAATTTCTTAGTTGTCTAAATTTGATTTGATCTCGAGGGTCTTTTGTAGCACACCATGTTGTCCATGCTTTGTTTCTGACTACGATTTTTGATTTGGTTTCTTTAGAGAGCCACGGGGCAGCATTTGTCTTTACCCTAGTAGAACGAGTGGGAGCATGAGAATCGAGGATGGTGAGGAATTTATTGTTAAAGTAGGTGACAGCTTCGTCTAGGGTTAAGTGTTTTAGGGGCAGACCAGTTGTATATCTTTTCATCCTGGAATTTACTAGGATTAAAGCATTTATTATTTCTTATTGTTCTACACATGGGCTAATGGGAGTTGTTTGATTTGTGCTTGCAGATAAAGGTGAGAAAGTGGTCACTGAGGTCATCGGGGATGTCCCCCGATGTATACATTTGGGGGTGGGAATTGATTAGTATCCAGTCCAGTATGCTATCTTTTTGGTTAAGTTTCCCTATCCTGGTGGGGGTGGATATGATCTGTGTGAATCCATACAGGTTTACATGGGTGGTAGGAGATTGAGAAGAACAAGTATTCCAGTCGACGTTAAGGTCTCCTAGTACAATGGTTTCTTGTGGATAGTTACTAGCTAACCATTGGAGGACGTATTCTAGGGTATTGGTATTATTCCCTGGGGGAATGTACAAGCAGACAATATTTATGCATTTGTTTTTGTTAATTTGGAACTTGGTAGCAATTATTTCTGCTTTATTGACCTGGGGTGGTTGAATGGGGACTGTGGTAACATTTAGTGTAGATTTGAAGAGTATAGCTACCCCCCTCCCTTCCTAGTAGAGCGATAGAGTCTAAGTATATTATACCCAGGTGGTAACATTTCATTATCTGAGGTTGATGGTTTCAGCCAGGTTTCAGTTAAGCATAAAATATCAGGGGAATGGACTTGTAGGAGGGCATGCAGATTATGTACTTTGTCATTTATGTTACGAATATTTAGATGGCAGACCAGGAGGGAGTTGGGGGACGTGTTAATAGATAATGATTCATCTGGGTTAGTTGCAAATGAAGTTGCACTATCTGGGGTCGCAGGGCCAGGGTTTGGGTGAATATCTCCATCCATTGCAAGGTTATGACCTGTAGTTTCTATAAGCTTCAGGATTTTGTTTATAAGTTTTTGATAGTGTTTAGATTTTCTGCTGCTATATCTCAGTCTAATAGGCTGATAGTGTCTAGTGGTTAAGGAGTTAGTTATAGTAGTAACTAGTGGATACCCTGTCATGTTCGATACATCTGGTATGGTTTGAGATTTTGGGCGGTAAAATCCTAGGTAAGACTGATTTTCATAAGTGGAGAAGAAATATGGAATTAACAAGAGGGATAGCAGAGAGAATAGCAACATTGATTTATTAGCAATTAGATTAATTAAGACAGAAGAAGCATACTGTAGATTAGAGAGAAGATGGGTATGAGCTAGGGTAACTTTACTGTTGCTGGTCAGGAAGTTTTTACATCTGTAAAGAGTACCTAGTTTTTGTTGACTTTGGTTATTGTATGAGCTATGTTGCACAAAGGTGGTGCCACTACTGACCCTGGAAACTATCGCCCCATTAGCTTAACAAGTCTGATCTGTAAAGCCATGGAGCATATTATTATGGATCTCATAAACAAGGACATAGGCTATTTCCAAGTACATGACTCTATCCAGTTCAGATTCGTCAAGGGCAGATCTTGCCTGTTGAACCTGGTTGGCTTCTTTGAGACTGTCACCAAGGGCCTGGATGTAAGAAAATCAGTGCATACAGCTTACCTTGACTTGGCCAAGGCCTTTGACATAACCCCCAACTTGGGCATCATCAAAACGCTAACACAACTTGGAGCAAACCCCTATCTCATCAGGTGGGTGACCAACAAGCTCACTGACAGGACCCTCAAAGTCAAAATAGGCACCTCCACCTCTGATAGCAGTCCTGTCACTAGTGGAGTTCCCCAGGAATCTGTTCTGGGACCCCTACTGTTTGGCATCTATTTATTGGATGTATAGGCAAAGGCAAAAGGTCTGTGGCTGACCAAGTTTGCCGATGACTGTAAGTTGGGTGCTGTTATTGACTCCCCAAACTATGCTAACATACTACAAGAGGGTCTCACAGCAACTAATGACTGGTGCCAAAGTCATGGCCTCAAGCTAAATGCAAAAAAATGTATCATCATACCATTCGGCAAAAAAATTACCCCTACTGATTACTACATCAACGGCAACCCCCTAAGCACACAACCTGTGGTGAAAGACCTGGGCACTCAGGTTGATAAAAACCTCACATTCGACCATCATGTAGTGACAGTGATCAGAAAAGCCTTTTACTTGGCTCATCTCGTAAGTAAAGGGATTGCATCCAGAAAAAAGGAGGTTATTTTCTCTATATACTCCTCCCTCGTTACAACAATAATTGAGTATAATGCCCCATTTGGGATGTATCTCTCTCCAAACATTTGCACCAACTGGAAAGGCCACTGAAATAACTCACAAAGAGAATACATGGCCTCCAACACCTGTCCTATGCAGACAGGCTCAAATCACTACCACTCTACTCAGTGTCGTACAGATTGCTCGGGTCATCTGTGTCTTGCCTGCAAGACAATCTCGGATCCTGCCCTACTAGTGATGGTCCATATCTGTAAGTCTAACTCCTCACACACTACCCACTCAAAAGGCCTGAGCCTAATATATGACATTAACAGAACCTGCTGGAGAGACAGGTTTGTTTCCCAGAGGCTGCCCCATCTCTGGAATAGACTTCCCATACAGATCAAACAGAGCATCTCGGTGACCCTCTTCAAGTGCAACCGTGATGAGTGGATGGGAAACCACAAATTCATCCTAGGGATTCCACCTGTGTCCCTCATTGACAAGGGTGACAGGTGCTGACTTAGGTTTATTTTTGGGGATAAACTCTTGGCTAGGCTTGTAAGGGCCCCAGGGCCATTAGCCTAGTAACCTCCTATGATCCTATGTGTTTGTCAAATTTCATATTATTGTCTGTAATGACCACTACTAATTTGGTATGTGTGTCGATGAAGATAGGGGTATTGTCTGATGCAGAAATAGAGAACAGGGGAGCTGCTTTTGAAGGATGGAAGAGCATAAGTTGGGTCTTTTTAGGATTTAGTATTAGCTGGGAGTTTGTTAGCCAGGTTTCGATGGATGTAGAGGCTTCTTGGGTCTTGATGTAAAGTTGTTGGAGGGTGGTGGCAGAGCAGATTAAGGTGGAGTTATCAGCGTATTGTACCAGGTTTGGTAAAGGGATGGCTTTGTGAAAATTATTTGTAAATATAGGGAAAAGTAGGGGTCCTAGGACTGATCCTTGGGGGTACTCCTAATTTACAGGAAGTAGGGGGCTAGGGAGCTTTTCCACTGAACAGCTTGTTGGCATTGGGAGAGGTAGTCTAGAAACCATAATAGAGCATAATGGCTAAATGCTGTGGCATTTGAAGAGAGTCAGTTACTTCATGGCCAAACAAAGCATTTTCCCCTTGTATCTGTTTATTCACTGGTTACATGCATGTGCTTTTGCACGGGTACAGTTTTACATAGTTGCTCATTTCACAGGTTCATAGGTACATACCAGGCTAATGGCCACCAGAGTTTTTTTTAGCCTAGCTGTGCAACCAAACCCTATTCTGTCCCCGTGTATCATGGGCATTTATTAGGAGGGAACATGCTAGTTAGGAGGTTTATAAAGGTTATGTGGGGCATGGAATATGCTAGTTTGGGCATAATTACTGTCTGCCTTGCTCTATTAGAGACATAGGGCCAGATCCAGGGTGGATTTCTGATTTCCCATTCAAGCCATCTGAAAATGCATGCTGATACCAAATCAGCTATTCTATCAACTATATTTGTATATATTTTTTATTTTTATTTTAAATAAGGAATCAAATACAGCTAATGGTCATATGGTTGAACTTTTATATAATGTAGTTGTAATTGGCTATATTTCTGTATATTAATTCATTACTGTATTCTTAATTTTTCTAAAGGTGCACAGCTTTTACATTTGTAAGCAGACCAACTATTTTAACAAATAATAATAGTCAGCACATATGTTGACTCTGATATCCCAAGATGGCAGCCTTTGAGAGATTTGCATTGTGTAAGATTTTCATTCCAGGAAATTTCTTTATTTACTTATCTCATTTTAAGAGCTGCTGCAGTTAGCTTTCTTTTTTAGTTAGAAATTTCCTTGACTGCATCTGCTTGAAGATTGTGCTGTCTCCGAATATTTTGTTTTGCTGTTGAATCCCGATACTCAGGCCAAACTACAGTGGCGAGGAACTAGGAGCCATGTGCTGGCTACTGACGAGCTTTAATCTTTTGGTTTTGTAGCGCCACACCTATATGGGCTCATATAACGTTAATGCTAACCTTTAACTCCAATTCTTTTATAGCTTTCCAACCTTTTCTTCAGTGTTTGAACCAGAATAACAACTTTGTAGTTGTAATTTTCAAGGCACCCATTAAGAACTGAAGAGTTATAACTGGTGTCTTCTGTGCTGCGTTAGTGATTGCTGCATTGCACCTGTTTGGTATGTACACAATTTTTTATCATTTGTTTGTGACACCTGTTTTCCTGCTTATATCTTTGGTGTCAGTGATGAGGAAGTTTTATTCTTTAACTATACACCCCAATGTTATTCAAAACTGAATGTTATTTGTGCTCTGGTTACTTTGTCTGTGCTCTCGTTACTTTGTTGCATTTTCCATGTGATTCAGACTTAGTCTAACTCTTATTTGTGCTCTGGTTACTTTGTCTGTGCTCTGGTTACTTTGTTACATTTTTCATGTGATTTACACTTAATGACTCAACCTATTTATGGATGTCTTCCCAGGTGTGGTGTTAGTTGCTGGCATCCCTTATGAAGGGTGTCTGACTGTCTTCTTTATCTTTCTGTCTTGACCTTGCAACCTGATATAGTTTCTCTAGCCACCTACTGAACCACTTTCCAAAAGTTGGTAAAGTACCTCCAATGCCCTTCTCTTTGCTATTGCAACTATTTTCTTAGCTTCTTTGTTAGGTAACCTGTATTCCTTTCTGCCTGGTTGGTCTTTTCTATCTCCCACTTTTTCCTGCACTCCTTCTTTTTTTTGTGGACTTCCTGGACTGCTGCATTCCACCACCCACTTTCCTTATGTACCTTATTTGCATACCTGACTTGGCCACTTAGTAGTTCTGTAGTCCTCATACATGCTCTTTTGATGAACTGCCATTCTTCTTCAACTCCACCTATTTATTTCTCTTCTTGGGTGCTAGAGCCCTGAGTAATTCCTTAAACTGTTGTACATTCTCTCCAGCCAACCGCCAGTTCTTTAGCCTGGTCTCTGTTGACCTTAGAGCCCTCTCTGACCACTGCTTGCCACTGATTGTGGCAATCAGTGGCTTATGCTATGGGCCAACTGTTTCACTGGGGATGACTTTGCAATCATTGATTCTACCCTAGTACCCTTTCCTTACTAGGGGAAGTCTACCCAAGTTGCATGTTGGCCACTCTTGTATGTGATCTTGTGACTGTCTCTCTTTCTGAACCATGTGTTGACTGCTATCAAACTATTTGCCAGACAGAAGTCTAGAATGGCTTCTCCTTCTTTATTCCTGTTGCCCCACCCATGTGGACCCAGGCAGTCCTCATATCCTGTTCTGTCTGTCCTGATATGTGCATTCACGTCACCCAATTATTAACACCAGTTCATGTTTTCCTGCTTTGTTTAGTAGGTCCTGAAACTGATGTCTGAATGTGCTCTTTTCCTCACTCTCACAACCCTGCTGCAGGGCCTAGGCTGAGATTTTGAATACTGCCCTATCCTTACACTGGAGTCTAATTGCCATGAGTCTGTCAGTAATTTACCTCTTCACCTACTCCCATGATCCTATCTGACTGCTCTACATAACCTCTCCACTAACTCATATTCATTCACAAATCACAAATTATTGTCCACAAGCTCTCTCAGTATCATCCTCACCTGTCAAACCCCTGCCCGTCTGGCAAATCTACCTTTATGCTATCATATTTCCCCCTGGACTAGTAATCACTACACACTTTACATTGCCTTTTGTATAGTACAGACTCTAAATAATCTCTTTTATTTATTTAACATTTGTTTACTGGGAAAGTCTGACTGGACACATGTCGTTTTTCAGCAGAGGCCCGGGGAGAAAAGCTCCATGATTAACAGTAAATTTTTATGCACACATTACAATAATCAATAAAGTAAACAAAATGCAGTATACATAAGAACATACAAATTTGTTACATCTTGACAACAAAACCTAGGCTTTGGACATAGCTAGTATTATTTGTAGGCATGACTTATGTCAAGATATAAGGTTAAGACAGGTCAGTAGGAACAAAGGATTAAACACCGGGGAAAAAGTTGGATATGTTTTGGGTATACTGTGATGTATGAGAGCACTCATCCCTAACAGTACTTGGCCAGTTGTCAATTGTGATTAGAGATCCTGTTGCAGGGTTATTCCACATAAAGTAATAGTCCTACAGTGGTATTGCAGAAGAAAGGGGTTCCCAGTGGTGCTTCATACCATGTTAGTTATGCAATACAGGTGATCAGTATGCCCGAAAACACAGCAATGGCTTGACTTCTTCTAACATGTTCCCAATAAGGCATGTATGTCTGTCTGTATTCATCTTCTGGAAGATGAATTTCTCACTGTGTGTATACTTAGTGGATTACATTGTGTTTTAAACTATTTGGAAGCCAGAATGATACTGCTATGTGGTCTGATGTAGGGAGTGGAGTATTTTGTTGACTGTATTTTAATATCTTTCACAGTTGTATATAAATGCCGCAATATGCTGTGAAGAAGAGTCAGTATCACCCATGATGCCTGCCTTCTGTTTGGTGATGTGCTTTTTTTGGTATGATTTCCATAAGCAGTCTGTAGGGCACACATGCAAGGAAACCAGTAATAGATAGTCAAACATTACAGCATGGTACTTAAATCAACTGTGATCTGTATTGATTCCATTATGTTGAACTTCAAGTTTTCCTCATGTAACAAAATGTTGATATGGCCTCCCATATCCATGTGCTGAACATGCCTCAGTTTTCTTTGCTAGTGGAATAGAGATTGCACAAATGTAGATGTATATTTCTTTTGAGCAACTTACTGGTGACCTGTCCATACTGAGATGTAACTGTTTGGTGACACAAGCACTGTGTGATTATTAATGTGTTTATTTAGTTTAAAAACTGATTTCCTGTGTGGTACTTCTCATACCTCATCTGATGCTATTGTTAAGATTCCTGTGAATATGCTAAGCCATTGTTTGTGACTTAGGGTTCCCATGCATATGCATCTCACCACCTCCATCTTCTGTTGATGAACACTCATTTGAAGTTGCACTGAGGAGTCATGATGTCTGCATAATGAATTCATCACCTTAGCATGATACCTGTTAGCTCAGCTTGCCCCTTGCTGTACTGAAAGCCAGAGTCATTGTTATTCATCAGTCTTCACAAGTTATGCACTTGTAGATGCTAAGATACCTGAAAGGTGTCTTATCTACATAACTGATCTGTCTTTAACTTTAGAGAATCTCTTATAGTCTTTGTCTTTATGCAGTGCTGTTGCCATGGGCTGTTTGTGCATTTGCTGGCTTGCCTGTACTTTGATCTTACAGGTCAGCTGTTTAAAACCAAAACGTTGCCCTTTGTACCCTTTTGTTTTTATGAAGCAATAGCCCATCCCTGTGGTACATGAGTTGATGATTGTGTAAAATCCTACTATATGTGTTGTCATCACATTTGCTTTGTTGATGTTCCTGTGAAAAATGATCTTTCATGCTTGATCTCTGCTGTAACAAGTAAATTCATATAATAGAAATGCAACAGTCACAATTACACAGTGCACAACTTTCTGCTCCAATTTTGCCAAGCAACTCAGAGTAGGATAAACATTCAGTGCTGTTTCTGTCCATAAGCACAGATGACACCTGCCTTGCTACATGCACTAAAATGAGGTACATTGAGTTCCATAGAATGTTGCAGTTACTGTGCAATGCCACTTCCTCATCGCATCTGCACAGATTTATAGTAGGCATTGCTGATGTTTATTTTATAAGCTGGACTGTGAGAGCTCAGTGGTTCACTCAGACTCTTTGGAATACTGTTAATCAGTGCTGCTTGATCAACTGCAAATTTATTTCAAAAATGACTGTGGTATAAAACATATTGTTGGAGTTAGTCTTGCTTCTCTAGCTATTTGAGGAAATGTGTGAACTTTTAGATATCAGTAAATAGAAAATCTTGTTGTGGCAGCCTGCAATGGAAAACATTATTGAGTGAGCAAGAACAGTATGCACATTGTTCAGAAGAGTGATAGTACGCACTGCATAGCATGAAGGAATATATTAAGTTGCATCAAGAAAAAAGCGTAATACCAATGAATATGTGCATACAAAAGTAGTAGTACTTACAAATATAAGTAGACGTCAGTGACATACCAAGAGGTAACAAATCCACCAACAAATCCCTCTTAAATATATCCAAACCTAACAATGCACTTTACTTAAACTGCAGAGCCAAAACTTGGAATTCCCTGCTATTAAATATCAGAACAACTACTAACACTTCCAACTTAAAAAAAAAAAAAAAAAAAAAACTTCTCAAATCACACCTATCTGAATCCTGGACCTGCTCTTGCACAAACCCTGGCTAGGAAATACATGTCGTAAGGCAGCTAAAAGAACACAACCTATTATTTTTATATTTAAATAGTAATACCCTACTAAGCATATGTATATGTAACTTGCTTGTTTTTTTTTTTTTTTTTTATACCATCAATCACAGTCCTACCTGGACATATGATTGTATTAGTGAAATGTATAACATGTATTTTTCGTTTTGTACTTGTATCTGAGATTGAATCTACATTTGTATCTGTACGTTATATATGTATCATACTGTTATTTATGAATGTGGAGCTTTTCTCCCTTGCCCTGTGCTGAAGAAGGACATTTTGTCCAGTCAGACTTCCCCGGTAAACAAATGTAAAATAAAATAAAAACAAGGCAGAAGACTGCAATTCTATGTAATGCAAATGTGAATATTCTTTATAATTAGAGTATTAATTTGCAGACTTAGCCAAATCTGTCACAGGCTGAGATGAATTATAAACTGTGTATATTACAGGCATGTTTTCAGGAATACTTAGACACCTTTATATTAAGGATTTCTAAAAGCATTTTTATAACCTGATTTACTGTGAAAGTGCTATTCAGATGATGAGTAAGGAGAGAGATGAGGGAACACTTTTACTGGCACACCAGGCAGTGCTATTCAGATGATGAGTAAGGAGAGAGATGAGGGAACACTTTTACTGGCACACCAGGCAGTGCTATTCAGATAATGAGTAAGGAGAGAGATGAGGGAACACTTTTACTGGCACACCAGGCAGTGCTATTCAGATGATGAGTAAGGAGAGAGATGAGGGAACACTTTTACTGGCACACTAGGCAGTGCTATTCAGATGATGAGTAAGGAGAGAGATGAGGGAACGCTTTTAATGACACACCAGGCAGACTGCAAGCAAATCATTTTGGAGTGTATTGTCATGCAAAGCTGATGAATTAGCTGAACTTTCCATCTATTCATCCTCAATTCCTTTTCCCATTTTGCACATGGGGGTCGGGGTGTCACTTTAGCAATGACAATCATCTTGAGCCTAGGTTTACACCAGTGGGTGGCTAGCCCTGCCACTGTAATTCATTCGTACCACTCACTCGCACACACGCTCTCACCTCTACAGGCAATTTAGAGTGTCCAATCCAGCTACTGCATGTCTTTGGAATGTGGGAGGAATTAAATCAGAGCACTTGGAGAAAACCCACGTGACCACAGGAGGGATGTGCAGACTCACAAAAGGCATCCCAGCCAAGAATTGAATGGGAGAACCTCTTCCTGTGAGGCAAGAAAGCTAACCACTGCACCACCATGGCCACCTTACAGGTTGGGAAATGTGCTACTGTTGATGATAGCTGAGGGTTGGAATATGGGAGGAGTAACTTGAGAAACAACTGAAGTAGATCAAAGTTGAATGTCTAAAAAAAGTCTGTTATCACAGCAATGAGCTGGTAGTTCTGGAAGCTTGTTTCACAGAATGTGTAACACAGCTGTAGGAAACACATTTGTATGAGGCACTGTGTGACAATAAATGATACTTTTACTGAGGGCTCTCAAACTTAGCTGCTTTTCTGTGTTCTTCCATTCTAAGTGAATGGAGCGGTCATGTGAAAGTCCAGCTATGGGCACTGTATTCTCAGAAACAGTGGACTCGCAGTGTATTATGGGGAAGCCTAAGAAGAAAATAAACTCTCATCAGGATGTTTCCCCCAGGAGGGCATTCAGGGTTATAAACAGAATACAATTAGTAGTGACTACTTCTATCTGGTACAAATAGGTTTGCAATGAGCCAAACCTAAGGAAAAGTAAAAAAAAAAAAAAAAAAAAAATGTGTTTTTTTTTTAAATTTTTTACCATAGTGGTTCTTTAAAAATCCTGGCGACATGCCTTAAGGCTATAGTTACAGCTTGGTTTTCAGACAACACACTTGTCCAGTGACATGTTATTTACCTTTTGTGGATGACTTAAAATTGTATAGCTCATCAGATGTTACCTGAAAACATGACTGCAAGTGATAAACTGTTTCGGATGATACTTTGGCTTTGATAAATGTGTAAAAGCAACAAGAGGGAGTATATAAACGATAGGGCATAAATTAAGGGTTAGCCACAAAACATGAACAAATGAGAACAAAGCTTAGAAAAAGATATTTTAGAAGACTAATGCTAATACTGAAAATGACAACATCTAGGAATAAAGTTCCAACTATAAATGGTCTTTTTGCTCTAATTTGCAGCTTTAGTGTTACTGACTAATTTCAAAAAGTTTTGGATCAGTTGGAGAAGAAAAGAACTTTATTCCCATCAAATGATATGTAAAACTAGGACATGGCAATATTATATATCCCACATCCTGAAGGAGGTATGGGTCTCCTAGAAATTGAATATATGTATAAATCTGCAGTTACGGGACTTCATACGCATTTGCTGATAGGGTTGCCATCTTTCTTTGTGGCTAAAACCAGACTAAGGTCACACCCCTCGCATCACCCATAATTCCACCCATTCCCACCCCCTCTCCCATCCATGATCCGCCCATTTTGTGACATCATCGTGACATCAGCTGACGGGAATGCCCTCTTTTTCTGTTCTGGATGCCTGCTTTCAGCCAATTTACTATGCTTTTCTGTAAAAAAGCATAGTAAATTAGCCAACTTAACAAACACTGATAGTCTCTTTCCTTTTGTGAAACAGAATACTGGAGTTTGTACAGTGTTTTCCTGACTACCAGAGAATTGATTTGATTTGTGGACACTCCAGAAAAAAATGGATATGTGGCAACAGGGATGATTTCCAATTTCCCACCTATTGGTCAAAGTTATGCTTAAATAGGGCTAGGGATGGTCTCTGCTTCACATGGATGGGAAGCTTGTTCCAGTGCATGGGACCCTCTGAGACACATCTGTGTCTCATCAACATGGCCTGTTTATGTCACAAGCAAAATTTAAATCCTTGGATCTAATGGTTCTGATACTGTTTGTTTTGTGGATGTCCAAAAGATCCATCAGTGCTGTATCCAAGGATGCCTTGTATGCCAGACATAGATCATCCCTCAGTAACCTGTAGGAGACCCGGTATAATGATAGGGTGTTAAGGTGATCTGTATAAGACAATGTGTTTTGACACTGGATTCTTCTAGTAAGAAAGCTTTAAATATGTTCCAGCTGTTGTATGTGTCTGGTCAAGTACATGCCAAAGAGATAGGTGCAGCTCACATCCAGTTATTCTGTCAACTTCTCAGGTTAACATCGCTAATATTTTAAAAAGTGTTCCTTGTACATGAGCAATGTGCTATTGTTGTTTGTCTTTTCGGCTTTTCCCGGTTAAGAGTCACCACAGTGGAACTCTGGTCCGCTAATGACTGGCAGTAGATTTTTATGGTGCTGAGTTGCCAACCCAACACCCAACCTTCAGCAAAGGCATGACCATTTATGCATGTCTTTCAGAGGCCACTCGACCATGGGGAGGACATGCAGACTCCACACAGAAAGCACTCCAGCCAAGAATTGAACAGGAGAACCTGTTGCTGTGAGGCAACAATGCTACCTCTGTACCACCATGGCTTTACGCATGAGCAATGTGCTATAAAAATGTAAATAAGCAACTCAAACATTGGCTTCTTATGAGTTGTTCATTCACATTAATCAGTGTCTAAAGCATCTCCCCAGATTCCACTGGTGGTTAAGTGCCATGTTGTAGATGTCTTTTTTTTCACACTCATTCCTTAACTCCTCCTCTTGCTCCCTAGTAACCTCCTCCATCCTTCTACTTCTTCCTCATTGTACCTCCTACTTCCTGCACACCTTAACTCCTCCTCTTGCTCCCTAGTAACCTCCTCCATCCTTCTACTTCTTCCTCATTGTACCTCCGCCTTCCTGCACACAGCTCAGTTTGCCGAATTTTCATTCAGAAACTGAACCGTGTTGGGCAAAGACATTTGGGCATTCATAAAATGGCCAGTTGTCCTTTGCAAACTTGTAGGGAAACCTTTTCAGAGCTAATCTGGACAACAAATCCATTAGGCTCAGCTCAGTTTGGCCTGCCTTGCTGTGTTTGCTGCTTCCTGATGTAAATAAATGTTGTTAGAAATCTGCCTATTATACAGCCTAATATTTGCGTTGGAGTAGGCCAACTTCTGTGCATTATTTATTTGCTAACTGAGTAAAGGAACTGGTCCTTTGACCCTGTTCAACCATGACCCAGGCCACAAGAGCAAGAAAAATTAAATATAAACAGAGGCTAAAATAGCCAATCAGCTAATTTATTTTTGGAAGGCAGGAACAGACTGAAGTAGACCAAGAAAGCTCACTCATAACATTCAAACGTTAGACAGTGACCAGTGGATGGGATTGAACTGTGTAGACCTGAGGGTTTGAAACAGTCTTAACCTTCGTGCCACTGTGCATGTGGGATTTTTTTGATCATAACTTTGTGACTTGGGAGCATCCTTCACCTATAAGGACTGAGAAGGTGGACAAGAGATTATGCTCCCCAAGACCTGTTCTTTCATTCTGTCTGAACTCTTGTGGAGTAGCTCTGCGGTGATGGTCAGGGGTTGTACAGCCATACTTTGCATGCACTGGTACATTCATATTTGGAATGTGGTCACAGTTTGGGCACTGTGTGTAGGAGTGTCCATTTTTAGAGTTTGTTAGGAATAGTGCATAGTTCAGTTGAAGTTCCACATTTGTGGTATTTGGAGTCCGACTGAGCAGCCCTAATCAGGCGCTTGTTTTGTGAAATAACAGACTTAAACTCGGTGCAGAAATATGGCAGGTTAATGAAAACTGACAGTTCACTTTTAACTGATTCTGGTGTAAGTCTGTTTCGTTCATCTGTCCAAATGTTATTCATAACACTAAACACACACTCATTGGATGCATTTGAGACTGGAACAGACAGAATGTGCTGAACAAGTTTCAACAGATTTGCTGCAGACTCGTGCTCAAAAAACTTACACTAAGCCTCAGCTGTGCTTGCACAGCTATGGATAATGTCAAACACTTCACTAAGAGCTTGCACTTCATCGTGCAGGCTGTCGGATAGATGGTACATGGATAGACATGTTTGCATCCAAATGTCAATCACTTTGTCGAGTGAAGGCGATCTTGTGACACTGGTCATAGACAGTGGCTTGAAGTGACTATATGGGGAATGTTCGAATGCAAACCATTTGTTTAAATATGTCATTTCTTGCTTGTACACATTCAGTGCTTCAGTTATGAATGCCTCAACTAACTGCTGTGGTAGATGACTTTTGCACAGAGCAAATGCTAGCTTCATACCAAAAAATTTGTCATCACTCGTATGCTGCAGAGACAGCCTAAACTGTTCCATTATACCGTACAGTTCACAAGTTGCTGTTGATTTGCTCTGAAGCTTTAAAATTGTCTCTTGAAAGGACGACATAAAGTAGTGTGTAAAATACAGATACAGCTCCAACTTTGTTGGGCTGTCGTCTGGTGCCAGTTCATTTTCCTGGTTTTTCAACATTTTGCATATCACTTTCGGACAATCAGCTTCTCCTTGAGACAAGAAATACATTTTCAAAGGCATCCAGCACAGCAAAATTCAGTTAAGAACCTTGAACAAACTCAGCTAGTGGGTTGGAACATGTCTGATTATCTCATGGTATTCAGACTCATCGAAATCAAAGCAGCGCTTCAGTTCTGCTCGCCTCAGCGCAGAGTTACTGAATTCAACAAACACTTTCATGACGAAATTTTCAACATCAAATGACATGACCTTTAAAGCATTTTTCACACAGTTATGCATAATGTGGTCATTGCAGTGTGCTGCAATAATTTTAGGATTCTCCTCTGAAACTAACTTCTGATAAACGGAGTTATTTATGCCATAGTTTACCGATGCATTATCTCTGCAGCATAAGCGGTAACATTTTGCCAAGACAATTTACATTCTGTTAAAGCATGATAGAGTTGATTCTTAATGGACTTAGAGTCTTTGAATGCATCCTCGTAAAAGTCAGTGACATGGAAAGAAGTTCCATTCTGCGGGGTGAAGAACTGAATACCAACCGGATAGTATTTACGGTTCCCTTTGTTAGATACATCAGTAGCAATGAAAAATAGTAAACGGGCATGTAACTTATCAAGGACGACTTCTAGGGAAAATGGGTAAAAAACATTGTTGAATATGGCGGAAACTTTTGTTCGGCCGCAGGTCATCTTTTTAATGATTTCGAGTCATCAATTACAGACTTCATAAGTTTGATACCACAGTCCTGTGCATTATACAAAATACGATGTCTAATTCCATGATACACTTCAACAATTTCAGCTAGGGATACTTTGTGAGATGCCGTACTGTTTGGCGATGTGAAAAATGTCTTCAGTTTTTGAGATGACGCACTAGCTTGGGAACAAATAGTATGCTTTTTGGTGCTTTGGTGTGCTGTAACTGCATTTTTCCATCATATGCAACAGTGAATGATGTTGCACAAAGCTTGCATCTAGCTTTTGTATCTTCCGTGCATTTTTGTATCCATGAAAATTCCCTTTCCCACTCTGCATTATAATAACACATGTTTTGTTTTTGCTTCTTTGGTGGAGTAGACACCATTATTCGTGTCTTCCATAATAACAGTATTAATAAGTAAAGTACCTGCCAAAAGTGACAGCAGACATCTAATGAGTTAATTAAAGTTAAAGACAAAAAGCTGCGTTAATAAAGAGTATACACAAATACTATGCAACTACTTTTGCATCACTGAAGTATCTGT
Source organism: Protopterus annectens (assembly GCF_019279795.1). Taxonomy (NCBI): domain Eukaryota; kingdom Metazoa; phylum Chordata; order Ceratodontiformes; family Protopteridae; genus Protopterus; species Protopterus annectens. The sequence continues at coordinate 541,284,711 of NC_056727.1, forward strand.
TTCTTATGGAAGGAACATCTGCTTGTTAGTGTGTGTCCCTGGACTGGTGCAAGGCTATACTGAGAGAATCTACTCTCTAGTAGCATCGAGTACTCTCACCCCACAATGTCCAACAAATGCTCTTATGCGGCTCCTGGCTGACTGTGCAAAAGGCAATAAGATCCCTGTAATCCTGGCAAAAGAATGCAAATAATGTCAATGTACAGCTGAATTGCAAGCGCAGCCTTACAGGAACTTGCTCTCTCTGCAAAAAGACACACGCTAAACAGGAAATGCAACTGAGCTATAGAAATGTTCAAACTTCAAAAATGCAATCGCCAGACACAAACTACATTAATGCATTCTGCAGTGCATTTTCAATTTTTTGCACTTTTGCAAAGATACCTAGTATGCGCTTACCTCCTCTTGGTACAGACATTTTCCCCTTAGCTTTGATGGGTGAGGGGCACACAAAAGACTTGGCCTTTTTTGTTTTGTAGTAGCTGGTTTTGCAATAAATATGCAAAGGAACGGTCCACAATCCTCATGTAAATCTTCTTTTTCTTGCCTCTTGCAGAAGACCACCTTTCAGTCAAAATGTAAGCATCCTTTTGTTCTGGTTCCAGCTAAGAAAAGCAGAGCAGGTGGCACCCATCTGCAATGACTCTGTAGTCAGTTTAACATGTAACGGGGAGCCAACTTGCATTCTTATTTTGCTGTACGTTAGAAAAGTTTTCGCCTGCCAACTAAAACTGCATTTACCATTTAAAAATACTTTCTAGGACCATTGCTCCTGAAGGTTCCTTCTGTGGAAGGTTTGGCACCGGGCTGGCAACTCGACACCATAAAAATCCACTGCCAATCATGAGCAGACAGGTGATCTAGTGTGGCGACCCCTAACCAGGAAAAGCCGAAAGAAGATGAAGAAAACCATTGCTCCTGAAGCAGATTCATTTTTTCCATCTTTAGTTGGTATTTTCTAGTTATATATATGGAACTCTATGCTCTCTTCCCTCCCCTTGCTGTGAAACAAGCAATGAAGAGACAGGATGCATACGAATGAGGCATGTGCTCTATTTTTCAGTATGCTGTTCAGTGTCATGCATGTCAAACTGGTAAGAAGATGCCTTTGTTTAGTTGCAGATCTGCTAGCAAAGGTAGGATGCTGGTAGAGCATGATTTTGCCCTTCTCCTATGCATATGTAAAATTAATTCTTCTGCATCAGTAAAATCAAATTGTGGCAGTGGCACAAAAAAAACCCGGACTTCACGTGTCTGGTTTTGAATGAATTGGTAACCAGACAATTTGTCAGAAAACCGGACAGCTGGCAGATCCAAACACAGTGAAATTTGCAAACCAAAATAAAGAAAGTCTAAGACGACATTCTTGTCCAGATTAGCAAAAGCTCTTCAGAAAGGAGTGGGAATGGAAATTAAACTAGGCATGGACGAATGCAGGCAGAAAAAGGAAGTGCAAAAGACAGAATATAAAGAACATGTCCAGAAGAAGAAGAATGAGAATTGTGAAAAGCAGGGAACTCCTGGAACAACCGCATGTTGGTCAACATTTAATGTACGAATGGCTGAGGAAGAGGTGAATTTAAACCAAAACGTAAACGGTTAATAATAGCAGTTTAAGATAGATACACATTGGTTTACAAAGTTTGTAGAAAAGTGAGAGAAACAAACAAATGTAAGTTGTTTAGTACAAGATAAACAATTCCACATCTTGCTGCTGATTATGTTATACTCATGGCTGAGGGTCTGTATACTGAAAAGCACAAAAATATAGTAATACTGTTATACTGGGGATTGTACAAACACTACAAGATATTGATAGCTGTTAAGCATTGAAAATATAAACCACAAAAAAAAAATCACTGAAGAAGAGGATGTTATTACACGGCATCTTGCAATGCCAACAGTTGAGAAAGTAGGAACAGGAAAAACTAATCTAATAGTCAAAGAAAAAAGGACAAAAGTAACATCAATCACTGAGATAGCTACAGCGTGACAAAAGTAACATCAATCACTGAGATAGCTACAGCATGACAAAAGTAATATCAATCACTGAAATAGCTACAGCGTGACAAAAGTAACATCAATCACTGAAATAGCTGCAGCGTGACAAAAGTAACATCAATCACTGAGATAGCTACAGCGTGACAAAAGTAACATCAGTCACTGAGATAGCTACAGTGTGACAAAAGTAACATCAATCACTGAGATAGCTACAGCTTGACAAAAGTAACATCAATCACTGAGATAGCTACAGTGTGACAAAAGTAACATCAATCACTGAGATAGCTACAGCGTGACAAAAGTAACATCAATCACTGAGATAGCTACAGCGTGACAAAAGTAACATCAATCACTGAGATAGCTACAGCGTGACAAAAGTAACATCAATCACTGAGATAGCTACAGCGTGACAAAAGTAACATCAATCACTGAGATAGCTACAGCGTGACAAAAGTTACATCAATCACTGAGATAGCTACAGCGTGGCAAACGTAACATCAATCACTGAGATAGCTACAGCTTGACAAAAGTAACATCAATCACTGAGATAGCTACAGCGTGACAAAAGTAACATCAATCACTGAGATAGCTACAGTGTGACAAAAGTAACATCAATCACTGACATAGCTACAGAGTGACAAAAGTAACATCAATCACAGAGATAGCTACACCTTGCCATTGTAGTGTCATAACTACCGACAAACATAAGTTCATAAAATACCAGGACATGCAAGCAGAAGCTAGAGCAATATGGAATAAAGACAACAAATAGCAGTAGGAGTAACAAAGCTAATAAAAAAAAGAATTTTCAAGCATACTTAAACGTAAAGACCTAGCTGCGGTGCATGGTAGCTGCTGACCCTTACTTGTTTACAAATGTACCAAATGTGTCCCATAGTGACAGACTATGTTTGAAATGCTGTACTGACACACTTCCTTATAACTGACCCATGCAGAGAGCCAGGCTGCTGTAATAGGTGTAATGATTTGCGGAGGGGGCTATAGCAAGGTGATTATCAGCGTTATTGTTTTGATTTATCATTATTCCATTTGTTTATATTAGAAATGGATATAGTCCGCATACAAGAAAATGAGCCAGTCAACAAATAACAGTCCAGTCCCCCCCCACTCTTTTTTGTGGATGGCATAATAGTTTATAGTTTATCAGATAAACAGATGACATGGCTTTTATAAGTTATTTCACTTGTTCTTGACACATCAAGAAAATGTCAACCAGGAAAAGGATATGATGTAAAATAAGTCAAGCAAGATAAGTACATATCTGAAAATAAATGAAGGATTACCAGTACAATATAAACAAATGAGAGGAGAGTTTAAGAAGTACTGCAATGTATTTCATTTAATACTGAAAACGGCTTTGATATACTCAAATAAAGTTTAAGCCACAAATTAACTAATTTGTTGTAATGGCACAGAGTTTCGATATGACTTGACAGAGTGTTGAAATAGTTGTGTATAAGAATTAAAACATGCTTGACATCTGTATTGTGTTATTTAAATATCACTGAATGGTAATATAGCAATAACCCAAGTCTGGGTGTGGGTAATGCTGGATTTACCCATGGTTGGTGTGGTTTGGTCATGAGGGCGAAGCATATCATATCGAGACAGTGTGTAAAAAGCAACGGAGATCTTGCGTTCTCCGTTGCTGTAAAAAAAGAGTTATACCAATGGAAAAAGTCCAGGTGACCAGACCTTTTTCCATTACTATAACTCTGATTTACAACGTGCATGCTGACCAGTCAGCATGCACGTGTTGGAATATTAATGGGGGGGGTCATTGTATAATACTGTATATTACATGTATGATGGAACCGTTGGTCTAATAGGTTCATAGGTGTGCACTAGGCGAATGACCACTAGGGTATTTTAACCCTGGCCATACATTTGAAATCACTGAAAAGTTCTGGTGCCCTTAGCAAATGTAAGTAGAGTTAGGGAGAGTAAACATTTACAAGCTGCCTGTATGCATTAGAGACATAGGTGCCAAACCGGAGAAAATTTCCAGTTCCCCATCCAGTTGTCCAAGTCACACTTGAATTAGATTAGGGAGGAACTCCACCTGTTCTAGAGAAAGAGTAGTTTGTAGGATATATACCAGTCTCTCCAAAAGATCCAACTTATATCACAGGCAATGTTTAAGTCTTTAAAATGAGCAACTCTGGTGAGGTATGTTTTGTGGATATGCAAGAGGTCCATTAGAGTTGAGTCCAAAAATGTTTTGTATGCCAGGCACAGATCTCACTTCAACAGCCTGTGCAAGACAGAATAGGGCTTTCAGGCAGTCTGCATAGGATATGTTATTTATGCCCTGTATTCTTTTAGTAAGGGATCTCTGTGGATGTTCCAGTTGTTGGATGTGCCTGGTTAGGTACATACCAAAGGTGACATTGTACCAATGATAGGTCTGATGAGTGGTGAATACAGTGGAATAATGACCTGCATAGACCTAGATGCTATACGTTTGCTTATAATTTGCACACATAGAATGTTTCCCTCACTACCATAGACACATGATGGTCAAAGGTTAAATTACTGTTTGTGTGTGTCCCCAAATCCCTGACTACTGGATCAGCTCTTAAGGGTACGTTGTCAATATGGTAGTTACCGGGGTGGCTGACTTTCTGAAGGAAACTGTTATGCATTTCTGGAATTTAGTTTTAGTCCATGACTCTGACACCAGTCATTTGTCTGTGTCAGCCCCTCTTGCAGAGGATTACTATCAGTGGGGGATTCTATGACTGCTGTTAATTTCCTGCCATCTACAAATTTGGTCTGCCAGACACCTCTGACATTGGCCTTGACATCAGAGCAGTAGATGCCAAAAAGGTGTGGTCTCAGAACCGACCCCTGAGGGTCTCTGCTGGTGACTGGCCCCTTTGTAGAGGTGGACTCCCTAATTCTAGCTTCCTGGGTCCTGTCTGTGAGCAGTTTGGCTATCCACTGGATGACATAAGGATTTATACCTAACCTCATGAGTTTGTGCCAAATGTCTTGGCCAGATCAAGATAAGCAAGGTTAACCATTTTGTCAGCCCTCATCCATTGCATTGGTAACCTTCTCAAAGAAGTCCACCAGGTTGAGTAGATCTGGCCTGCCTTAACAAAACCAGATTGGAGTGGGTACAATGTTTGCAGGTTTCCCATATCATTACTGATCATTTCCATGATAATTCTTTCCATGGCCTTGCATATGAGATTAGTGAGGCTTAATGGTCGGGGTCCTATTCCAAGGTCCATAGATGGCCTACCTTTGTGCAGACAGATGATGGTTGCTGTTCTACATTTATGAGGCACAAAGCCTATTTGGAGACTATGGTTAAATAGTGATCCCGGAGGGCCTGATATAGTGTGTTTAGAAAGCAGCCTGGGATATTGTTGGGGCACATCGATGAAGAATTCTTTGCCTTAGGCAGAGTTTTAAGCAGCTGTTCCCAAGTGATAGTTGGGGGACTATAATGAAAAGCTGAGGAGAGGGGTAAAGTTAGAGCTGAATTTGTTATATATTCTGGTTCTGTGCAGTTGTCTCAATTAACAATGAGCTCTGCACACAATTGTGTATTGCCTTTGAGGATGCAGATGTAGCTAAAGAATGCCTTGACCTTGTTATTGGCCTTGCCTTAAATTTGCCTTTGATAAACTTTGTCTTTTGAGGTGTTTATTTGGTTTGACGAGAGTGCTTTTATCCTGATGGGTGCTACACCTCCTAAGTTTTAATAGGTTCATAGGTGTTTACTAGGCTAACAACCACAAGGGCCTTTTTAAGCATAGCCATGCATACCAAATCTCTGACAAGTTCTGATATCCTTGATAAGTGTAAGCAGGGGCTTGGGAGGTGAAACATTTACAGGTTGCCTGTTTTGCCATGGCTCTGCCAATGTGGCTTACTTTTTGAGTTAGTTCTGTACTTCTTCTTGGTGGGTACATCTGACTCTGTGCAGTTATTAACATGCGTGTACAGGATTTCTGTGAACAGTTCTGTATAGGAAGTAGTATTCTCAGGGTTTATGGGGGCTTGAAATTTTGCAAGGTTATCAACAGATAGTGGAATGTTAGCCTCAGATTAGTTGCTGGATATTCCAAGGTTGGCTGGGGCTCCAGGTTTTATTTATTTCAAAGAAGAACATTTTGTTCTCTAACACAGGTTTGTTAGTTGGAATTTGGAACCTTCTCATCAGATCTCACCTGGTATCTTGCAGGACTTGTTGATCAGGATTGACAGCATTTCTGTGGCTCCTCCTGCTCCATTTCAGCCTGTGATTTTAGCCAGACATTAGCCATATCTCAATGGCTTAATGTCCAGTGCCATCTATACCCACATGTGTGTGAGCTTACCTGCAAGAAACATAGGATGATGACAAAACTAGGTCCTGTACAGGTTTCTTAAGATCTTTCATTCTAGCCATCTGTATTATGTAAAGAACTAGAGCCCTGAGTACTCCCCAGCTAATCCAAGTTTGATTATCAGCCCTGGAACTGGAAGAACAAACTAGGAAGAGACTGGAGTGAGTGGTTGATGCAGGTTCACCCATCCCGGGGGTGGTTTGGGTGCAGTCTCATTACAAGGGTGAGATAGAGAAGGATAGGTCCTGCAGCTTCTGCAAGTTAGCACCCATTCAGAACACACATGCCAAGCAGAGTACATGCAAACCTTGAAGGGATCACTAATTTGTGGAAATATAGGATCTCGTATAGTAGCCATGGCACTCCAGTTTCTGGGCAACAAAAGAATGTGCTAGGAGCTTATGGAGAAAATCTTCTTACCTGTACTTGATTAAAGGTACAATCCCTTTCTGTTACTTCCTTCTTCTAATGCTCTAGGATGCTGGGTGTTGGGAGGAATGAATGCACCTATAGAACACAGAAACTTGATTGTCACCAATGAGACAGAAGTAAAAAATGTTCGAAAACATAGCATTTCTTCTAGTAGAAGCTTGCCCACATGTCTCTGCCCAGCATCAAGTAGCCATCTTCACACACACACACACACACACACACACACACACACACACACACACACACACACACACTGAACTCTTCAAGTGCTGGGCAGGCACAGGAAAGCTCTTCTTTACCTAAGGATGATGGACAGTCTTTCTCACAAGAAGAGGATTCTCAGGACCCAGACTTCTTTTTCTCTGAGGTATCACAGGTAATGAGACCTGCACTCATTATTCTTCTCCTTTGGGGTGACAGGGGTTAATGACGTCCACTAAGAGCAGACCTGTGACTCCTCTGCTCCCCAAATGCTTTAACTATTGTCTGAATTAGAAAGATAAGAATCCTTGGATTACTTCACCTATGGAACATGTTTTTAAGGACACCGTTTTGCAGCTTGGAAACCTCAGCATTTAGTCCCTGTGGTCCTTAAAAGTCTGATGGATTCTACAAGATCCCCTAACGGTGGAGTGATTTTCTGACTAAGTTTCCTTGTATAGACTTTGGTGTAATCTTTTTACTCCACCATACATATCAGAAATATATCCATCTTCACATAACAAGGCATTTGACAGATTTGGAATGAAAATATTCTTTTCATGTATGCTAAACTCGAGATCTCTCAGCTGTTTGTGCTGCCTCTCTTGGTTTCAGTCCCACTTATTGGGCCAAGTACTGGAAAATATGGCAGCTTCCCTCTCTCTAAGAATCTGGAAGAAAAATTTACCTTGGAACTAAGGTGGTGTTTCATGTAGCCCACTGTTACCATGATCGTGCTGATGTTATGGTGAGGGCAGCAGATCCAGGAGTGTCTGTCTTTTCTGGATGAGATAACTCAAGTGCTCCTCTTTGAAGGATGATTCCAAGTAAGCCATTTGTGATCCTTATAGCAAATTGCTGTCATTTGTGATAAGACCTTCCAGCATCAGGTTGAAGACTTCCAGAAAAAAAGGAAGTGCATTTCACCTATTATGGAAAGCCTGTATGAAGCCCACAGACCTCTTTCTCTTTAACCATCCCATCCTATTCCTTGGAATAAGAAATGTCTACAAAGTTTAAGGAGTGCTGCAAAGCATCAGGCAGTGTTGTTGTCCCATCTTTGGTAGCCATGTCCCCAGGGACAGGGACTTTACTGGTCTGGTAGTCACCACAGTCAGAACTAACATCCAGGGGGGCGTGGCCAAGGATGAACACAGGATAGCAGCAGATTTCTTCAGCTCCACCAATTTCATTACACTGACAGGAATTAATTACTTAAAAAATTAATTTTTGAAGTAATTTTCTTTCTAAATATATTTGTTTTATATAGTTCTTGAACTATATCTAAAAAAGAAAGGAAATTTTAACAATATTCCTGTCAGAAATCACATTGGAAATTTTCCTGTCAGTTTAACAGTCTGAAATGAGTTCCAGTAAGACAAATTCTCAGGACTCCAGTATCAAGAAAGAACTTCAGTCTCTGATAACTATAATCCAGCAACTTACTGCTAAGATGGATAAAATGCATACTAAAATTGATACCTTCATAGAAAAAACTACAAAACAAATAGACTTGTTACATATAGACCTGCAACAACAGAAGATCCAGATGACAGGCATAGAAGAAGCTGTGAATGACATGGAAAATAGAATCCAAGAAGAGGAAATCAACATTGAGTTTCTGCTGAAACAAAATACACACTTACAAACAAAGCTGGATGACTTGGAAAATAGATCTAGGCGCAATAACATTAGGATTTTTGGACTGCCAGAAAATATTGAAGGTAACAATATTACTTCTTTTTTAACAACATGGCTCCCTAAAACTTTAGACTTACCAGAAGCATTCTCTTTTGGTATCGAAAGAGCACATAGATCTATAGCTAATACTAACTCTAACAAAAACTATCCTAGATCAGTTATAGTTAGATTTCTATCATCTTTTGATAAAGAGATGGTTCTTAAATCTGCTTGGGCTAAAGCTCCTGTTAAGTTTAATGAGACAACTGTGCGCTTTGACAATGACTATTCTCCCTTGGTAATAGCTAAAAGAAAAGTTTTTCTGCCACTAATAAGGGAGCTTAAAAAAGCACAGTTTAAAACATACCTTCTGTTTCCTGCCAAGCTAAAAATCTTCCTTCCTGATGGTCCTAAAATTTTTGATGACTTAGACTCTGCTTTACTGTTTATCAAAAAAAATACGATTTTGGATAAAATAGAGGAAATGGAATGGGCTAGTCCTTCATTAAAGAGACTGGCAACTGAAACTTCGTGGAAGACTTCTGAGAGGAAGAAGAGACTAAAGAACAAATGATTTGTTCTATGTTTTTTTCTTTTTTTCTCCCATCATTTTACTTCATTATTAATCTTTTTAAATATAGTTCCTGCATTTCCAGAAAGCCACAAATGTTCTGAAAATGATTTAATCAAAGTTATTCTCTGTGTGCAAAGAAATGTTTTGTTTCATAACCAGTCAAAATATCTGAGGAACTAATAACAAACTATTATTCAATTTGTTTCTCTTTCTGAAAAAGAGAAGTAAGGTCAGTAATTAGATACATTTTTTTTCCTTTTTTTCTCCTTTCCTTCTTTTCTTTGTTTAAACAATGACATTCTATTTAGATTATGTAGTGGGTAAAGGGTGGGGGAGGGCAGGGAGAGAAGAGTAATGAAAATATGATAAATAGAATAATAACATATTTATTCCTTGTAAAAAGTTTATATGTTCTTCAAATGCTATTCCTAATTATACTTTCTTGATTATACTGCTTATGCTTGTTTGTAAATAATATGTCATGCTTTAACTAATAATAATTAGAACTAAATAATAGTAAATAATGTGTTTTATTTTTAACTCTATTAATATAAACAGTAAGTAATATTCCATTGTATATATAGAAATGCTTTTGATCATATAGACACAGTAAATAATGAGATTTGCATAGAATTGAGTTGGGACAGTGATATTGAGTTTTATTGCCTATTAATAACGTTGGGCTTGATCTCACTTGCATAGAGGCTGTGGTAACCTGTGGGGTACATCGCAAAGGTTTTGTCATGTTTAGATGCATTAACACTGCTAAATGAATGTTTGTCACTAGTTTTTAACAAGTTTCCCGCCAAAATGTTAAGGGAGACAATCTGGGATGTGGGCTACTTCATGAACAGTGTCCTCATGCTGTTTCAAAAGCTTCAACTCTCAGACTTCTCACAGAGAAGCTGAAAGCAGTTAACCTGACCTTTGACCCAAATATCACACTGACACATCACAGATTCAGGAAGAACACTCTACCAGGAAGTAGAACTGATGCAACTGCGACTATGTGAAGGAAAATGAACTCTTTGACATTTAAATGTGAGTTATTTTATATAATTACTTAAATATCTATGTTATAATTCATAAAATATGTCAATTATAATGATTTTAAATGATGCAGTTTCTTGTAGTAAGTAAATGTCTTATTTTAGAAGGCATAGAAAATGAAACATTTATTCAAGTGTTTTTGAAAATCTACCTGACTGCAGCATACTAATCTGTGTTCAAAACTTATGTTCCAAACATGTACATTACTATAACTCATTTAATTCATCTGATTGACAAGCATAAATAACTTTATAACTCTATTCTGGAAGAAATTGTCTTGTGATATATTTTAAAGCAGTAGTATAGACATACAAAATGCAGATTTTTTTTTTCTTCTTTTTACAATAATGCAAGTGTTTCTGAGAATTTGCATAACTATGCAGTATGATTTATAACAACTTCTATAAATGTAATATTTTATTCTATTGACAATAATGAGTATGAGTAAAATGCTCATATACAAGCAATTCAAGTTTTTTTTTTTTCTGGAAGCTGTTAACTGCATTTGCATGACAGAAAATAGATGCTGAACCATATTAGCCAAAGTTTTTCATTTAAATGAATGTTAGAACTTATTTTTGCATACTTTCTCTCTCTTTCTTTCACTCTTTCTCCCTCTTTCACGTCTTTTATTTCTCTCTCTCCTCTTGGTTCCTAATATCAAGTTTATTTGAATGCTATTTGAATACAAGTGTATTATATTACATAGATGTATATAGTAGTATTAATAGTTTTTAAAAAAAAAAGTTTATTTTAGTTTATATGATGCTGTTTTATCAAATGTGTCGTCTTGTCTTGCTAGATAATTGAATTGAAAGCTGTTAATTTAAGTTAAATATAACCAGTATTAAATTGATAAGGTGGTAGCTGAGCTACTGCTGCTTAGGGTAGGGGGTTAACTTGAGTGGTAAATACTACTCTTAAGTTGGAGTTTTTAACTCCAGGCTGGATGCAAGGTTTAATCCTTACATTATTTTCACTTGTTCATTGTTATATGCATATAGTTTTGACATCCACAATATATTTTGTACACTCATTGTCACTACAAACAAAATTGAATCCTATACAAAATCCCATAAGAGATTCAATAAATACAGCTATATTTAAAGGTACACCTAAAGGAGGAGATGTAACATTACTTATGTTGTTATTTGTTATTTTGATCATAAGATTCTTAAGTTTTAAAAATGCCAAATGACATCTTTAAAAGGAATTTCTTTAAACATTAATGGATTGAATAATCCGTGTAAAAGGGCAAGCCTAATAAGATACATTAATTTACATAAGGCCAACTTAGTCTTCCTGCAAGAAACACATCTCTTGAAAAAGATATTGATAAACTAGCCACAAACAAATATACAGTATTGGTTAGTTCAGAGCACACTCGGAAAAAGAGGAGTGGCTATTTTATGGAATAAAAGTATGCCTATTCCTAAAACCATTAAGTCTTATCAGGATGACAAAGGAATGTTTTGTATGGTTACAATACAAATTAATGGGAAGACTTACACTTTAATTAATGTATATTGGATACCTGGAATTGGTATTAATACAGTGAAACATCATCTTGATAAGATTATATCATTCTCTATAGGAGATATTATTTTAGCTGGTGACTTTAATTGTATACTACATGAAAGTGATACTACCACTATAGGAAAAAGAAGAATTACATCTAATGCAAAACATTTAAATGATTTTGCTAATTCTTATCATTTGAATGATATTAATAATCAGATAGATTCAAAATCATTACCATACACCTTTTTTCTAACAGATACAAAACTTATTCAAAAATAGATAGGGTCTTTATTTCTAACCAGATGGTAACAGATTTAATTAATTCCAAAATCATTTCATGTCCTATATCTGATCATAATTCAATTGTTTTTGAATTCATGATAAAAAATACTCATAATGTTCAGATGAAAAGGATACCAGCATACTTAACTCAACTAAAAGACTATAAAGAATATATACTTTCAGAAGTACAACATTTTCTAGACATAAATAATACTCCTGAAGTCTCCATTGTCTATGTTTGGGATGCATTAAAATCATATCTATATGGACAAAGTATAAGATGGTATAATAATAAAAGGAAATCTTGGGATAAGGAATTGTTAGATATTCAAAGTAAATTAGACTCTTATAAACATAATAATAAAGAAAATATTATGGATAAGAAAGTCATTGAAGAAATAAACAAACTAAATGACAAATACAAAGAAATTTTAACTCATAAAGTTAAAATAACTGTAGAGAAATACAAGTTTTTGTCTTACTCAATAAGCCCCAAATACTTACATAGACTTAAAAATAAAACAAAAAGGTTGAATAAACAAAACCATATCAAAGAAATCTTTTCTCTAAGGAAAAAGAAAAATGTTTCTAGTCTACCAGAAATATTAGATGAATTTAGAAATCACTTCCACAATATTAACAATAATAACATTAACATGGAACCTAAAGATAAAATAAAGGAGTTTATAACCACAAACATGAATAAAAAGCTTAATAAACAACAGATTAAACTATTGGACAAAAGTATTTCATATACAGAGGTTATTACACAAATAAATAAGCTTAAACCAAACAAAGCACCAGGTAATGATGGTATTATACCAGAGATATATAAAATCCTTTCTAAAAGTACATATTCATTAATATATAAGGTTTTTATTTTGGCCCAAACTGAGTTAATAACCCCCCCATCTTGGCAATATACATTTATTTTGCCAATTTTAAAACCTAATAAAGATCCAACTAGATGTACTTCATATCGGCCCATCTCATTACTTAATGTTGATTATAAAATGTTTATGAGTATTTTTGCTGATAGATTGAAGACAATCATTCCCGGCATTATAGATATAGATCAGACAGGCTTCATTGTAAATAGAAATACTTTTGATAATATAAGAAGAACTTTAACATTAATTGATTTTGCAAATAGGAAAAAGAAAGATTTAACACTTATTAGTCTTGATATAAGTTCAGCATTTGATTCAGTAAGTTGGGACTATCTGTTTACCTTACTGAAGTGCACAAACTTCTCAGATGCATTTGTAAATCTAATTGAGCATTTATATAAAGGAACGTTGGATTATATTAAGGTAGGAACATATGTTTCACAAAAAATACCCATTCTTAAAGGTACAAAACAAGGATGTCCACTTTCTCCACTATTATTCACTTTAGTAATGGAGCCTTGGGCTAATTTGATCAGAAACAGTACTGACATAGAGGGTTTTGAAATAGATGAAAATACAACATCCAAAATTTAACTTTTTGCAAATGATGTTCTAATTACATCAGCAGGATCTAATTCTATGCAGTCTCTATTTGATAAAATGATGAATTTTAAAAGTATTTCTGGTTTAATATTCAATGAATAAAAAACTAAAATACTACCTATATATATATATATATACACACGAAAAAATATTCTCATTAGTAATTTTACTAAATATGTACCCAATTTAGGTCAGATAACTTATTTAGGTATAATACTATCTAAAGATATTAAATCTATTATATATAATAATTATAATACCTGTTTTCATAATATACAAAATCTTTTTAATACCTGGAATAATATGTTTTTTTTACTATGGAGGAGAGACTTACAATTATTAAAATGATAATATTCCCCAAAATTTTATACTTAATACAATCAGTAATACTTCCACCTACAAAAATAATTATCAAGAAACTGAATACACTAATGTTAAATTTCCTATGGGCACCTAATAGACCTAGGATTGCATTAAAGAAACATACTAATAGCTGGTCTCAAGGGGGTATTTCTTTTCCAGACTTTAATTTATATACTATTTCTTCTATTGTAAAAGTTATTACTTTATTAATAGATCAGTCATATGTCGCAAAATGGAAAGATTATTGGGAGCTAATTAGTATGCACTTCATGAAAATCTCCTTAACACATAAAAATATGATTGTAAATAACTCCATGTTATGGTTACTAAAGGAATTTTGTACTTCACCTATTACACCTAAACATATGTTTTTTTACCCATTAAATATGATTATTAGCTATCGTAACTTTATATTCATGCACCCTAAGTATAGGGAATGGAATTTTATTATATTCCCTATAATGTATACTCAGGGTATGCTTTTGTTATCTACTTCTGAAGGAACTCATTTAGCTATAGATAATGATCTAAAGTACTGGTATCAGTTGATATCTGATAATAAAGTTAAAAATCTAGATTTCTTAAAACAAGAATTTGATCTAAGAGAAACTTGCTGGTTAGAGGTTCAGACCTTTAGACAACATCTCATTGATAGAATAGATCTAATGTCTATAACAGTTAAAGAATCTATTCCAACACTGATTGATTGCTTGATATTAAATTTACAACATAAAGTTTCTGATAAAGGTAAACTTTCATACATACATAAAATTATCAGACAAGAAACTTTTTACAGTGTAGATACATACTGGAATTATTTCACTTCTATTAATGGGGACCCACCAAATCAACAAGATAAACAATATATATTGGAATCTGCCTATAGAACTACATCTTCCATTGTCTGGAGACTTTATACATGGAAATTTTTACATAGATCTTTTTATACACCTTTGATGATGAGTAAAATAAATAATAAAGATAATCTATGTAAGAGATGTAATGTAGAAATTAATGCTGACTGGGCTCATATGTTTTATGACTGTATAAAATTGAAAGAATACTGGAAATCAGTTAATGAATTTTTGCAGGCTCTTTTTACAGATAATTTCATTATTTATAAATCTCTTATATTATTCAACACACCTGTACCTCAAAGTGTTAAAAAGGTTAAGCTTCCCTTGTTATGGTCTATTTTAGCAGTGGCTAGGAAAATAATAACCAGAAATTGGATTTCAGATACACCTCCTTCGTTCAATGAATTTAAAAATGTTATGAATATAGTGTGCCATATGGAAATAAACACAATTAGGTCAAGAACAACTAGAAAAACATCTTATTATATTGTATGGGATAATTTACAAAATTTGTTAAAAAAATCCTAATTTCAATAGCATGGTATTTTAGTTTAATTAATTGATCTGATTGTAGTGGATGTCTTTGTAAATACTTTAGTTGTTTTGTTGAATGTTATAATCATATCTATTTTTAATTACTTGTATAAAATTGTTATGATATTTCTCTTGTATGTTAAAACAATAAACCTGTTTTAAAAAAAAAAGAACTAACATCCAGAGCTTTCTGCTATGGAAATGCAACATCTTCCAGTTTATCTTAGCTTGAAGAGCCATGAGAAAGGAGTACAAACACATTTTTGGAGATCCTAATGAGATAACTTAGAACTCCAAGATTTTTCCTTGAGATGGTTAAAGGGATTTTATGTGCTAGTATGAGAATAAATCATAGTTTCTGATCAGTTTTTATTGTTCATTGATGTTTATTTATCGAGGTGTGTTAGACACAGACACACACACATGCACACTAGCTCTCCCCCTATATATATATATATATATATATATATATATATGTGTGTGTGTGTGTGTGTGTGTGAGAGAGAGAGAGATTGGGGTGGGGGGTCCCCCTGTGTTTAATTATTCCAAGCAAGGGCTGAAGCTCATAAACTTTAAACACTGTAGTACATTTTTATTCAGTATCATAGAAACATTGCCAAATGGAAAATCTAAAACTACTGCATTTTAGCATAAGCATTTGAGAAAGAAAACTGCACAGCGTCTGTTGATTCAGTACTTGTTCAGACCTTCAAAGCAAGTTCATAGTTTTTAGCACAGTACCATTCATCCAGGAAAGTTTCCCCAACAGTGGTTTTTAGTTTTTTAAACAAACGTCCAGGTTCTCCTGAAGCTTGCATATTGAAGTAAGAACTGATATTCCAGCATAGAACAGTTTCTTCCTAAACCAGTAGCTACAGTACTTTTACAAGACAAAAATATTTTTTTACTTTTCAGAAACTATTCCCATTACCACAAAAAAATTCCTTAGCAGGTTCATGATTTTACGTTCAGGATGCAGAACATCATCTGCTTGTTTCTTTTTCTTTGTCTGAGTACATTCCAGAACACTCACTTGCAACATCCTTCAGCTGCTTCAGCACAAGTTTTCTTTCTAACTTTTAAAGAGGTCAAGGGGCCAGTTGTTTTTTTTTTTTTTGTTAAGGCAACACTGACCTAATACACTGCAAGAGCTATATACTATTACTTCCAGAGAAGTCCTTGTGCTTTACGTAGTTAATTAGCATATTTTTGGAGGTATGAAGAAAATGGTGTATCCAGGGGAAATCTAAGCAGACAGCAAAATAACGTGCAAAATTCCTCACTGACAATCACTGCTGGTCAGACTTACACCCTGGGCACTGGAACTGTCAAGCGCTTTCAAGCAAAGCTCTAAACACTGAGATGTTATGCTGCTCAGCTTTGGGGCGATCTTGCTTCCCTCTACTTAGAAATAAAATTGCTTAAAATTAACTCCCAAAATGTAGCCTGGTGAATATATAGTAGTAATGGAAGAGGGAATATAGGGAATATTCTGTCAATCTGCAAGCTAAGTAAGATGAGGAAAGATAGCTTTTTTAAATAATTATAGTACTAGAATTTGTTCCTTGGATTTACTTTAAATGCCTTGTGTTTTCACATTATTTTTCTGTACAACCTACATTTTCGTATTGTACTTTATTGTATTTATAATGCCTGTATGACTATGCTTCTTGTTAATACAAATTGTTCCAGTATTATGTAATTGTTATACTAACTGCCTTTGTGGAGATTTTCTCCCTGGGCCTCCACTGAAAATGTTTTTTTCTTGGCCCAGTGGACTTTCCTGGTAAACAAAGGCCAATAAATAAATAATGTAGTATAAGATGGTTAATAGACTGCTATGACCAATTCTATAGTGATGAGGTACTAGTGGATTTCTTCTTGTGTAACTTTGACATGGGAACTTTGCACTAAATACAATATAGGTGAGAAATGTTAGATACTGCTCTGTAGACGGCACTTCCACAGACTCTCACTTGTGTACTGGGATAAGAAAACTTTGAATGAACAGAATTTGTAACACTACACTGGAACCATAGAAGCAACTGACAACATGTGACACTTTTCCTTGTCACTGCAATCTCTAATGGTTAAAGTAAGGTTAAGACATGATCCACTTCACTACTCATTGTTATGGGAGAACTCTGAGACTAAAAGCCAGTCATTCTGAGGCAAACGGTGATGCTAGGCATTTGGTGAATATTTACACTGCTTTAAGGAGGACATAAGGCAGAGCTGCAAACTGGTAATTTTAGTATTATGTTTTGATTCTGAAATTTTTTTTTTGTGGGCAGTACAAACTGTAATAGGTTCTTAGGTTCATAGGTAGGTACTAGGCTATCAGCCCTAGGGCCTATATAATCCTAGCCATAAAGATTCCCTGGCCTTTGCCACCCAAAAAATAATTTTCCTGTGCCCGTCGAGCAGAGTCACAGAAGTGATTCCTGGGGAGAATTTCCTATCTCCCATCCAATCATCAATATTTTTCTTAAAGTGGGCTAATGAGGTGCTCTGCTTGACATGAATGGGCAGTCTGTTCCAGAGTATGGGAAGTCTCTGGGACAGGAACCTCTCCCTCCAGCATGTTTTGTTTATTGTGGTGACAAGGTTTAGGTCCCTGGAGCATGTGGCTCACAGGGATTGGGACTTCTTTAAGTGTAGCATGTCCAACAGCTCTGGGTTTGACATAGCTTTGTATGTTAGGCAGAGATCACCTCTGAGTAGGCGATATGTGACGGAGTAGAGCTGGAGTTTTTTGAGACGGTCTATATAGGGCATCTGTTTGAGGCTTGTGATCCTCTTTGTGAGGTATTTCTGTGGTCTTTCTAGCTGTTGTAAATGTCTTGTGAGGTACATACCAAACAGAGCATTGTACTCTATAATAGGTCTAATGAGGGATGAGTAGAGAGAAACAATGACCTCCTTTTTTCTGGATGAGAAACCTTTTGTGATGAGGTGTGCCACATAGAAGGACTTCCTGACTACTGCAGTGATGTGGTTATCAAAGGAGAGACTACTGTCCACCTGTGTCCCTAGGTGTCTTATCACACTTTCGGTGTTAAGTGGACTACCACCTATGTGGTAGTTCATGGGCACAGGGTTTTTCCCAAAAGGGATGACTGTGTATTTTTTGGCATTGAGCTTGAGACCATGGCTTTGACACCAGGCACCTGTCTCAGTGAGGCCCTTTTGTAGAATGTCCACATCATTTGGGGATTCAATAATGGCTCCCAGTTTGCAGTCATCTGTGAACTTTGTTAGCCATAAACCCTCTGTGTTGGCATGAACTTCAGAGAAGTAGATGCCAAACAGGAGGAGACCCAGGATTGAACCCTGTGGTACTCCACTTGTCACTGGACTGGAGTCAGATTTGTAGTCTGCTACTTTCACGATGTGGGTTCTGTCAGTGAGCCAGTTGGCAACCCATTGCGTGACATAGGGATTTATGCCCAGTATAGTGAGTTTATCTATGATTCCAGAGTGGGGGATGGTGTTGAAGGCCTTGCTGAGGTCTAGATAAGCTGTGTGAACCACCTTACCCTCGTCCACGGCTCTGGTGACTGCTTCAAAGAATTCAATCAGGTTTAGGAGATATAATCATTTTTCATGAACCCAAAATGGGTGGGGTCCAGAGTTTGAAGGTTACCTATGTCTTTGTTTGTTTATAAGTTCCATGATGATACATTCCATGGCCTTGCAGATCAGGCTTGTCAGGCTAATAGGGCGGTAGATCCCAGGGTCCATGGAGGATCCCCCCTTGTGGAGTTGGATAACCATAGCTGTGTGCCATTCAGTAGGCACAAAGCCTGAAGTGAGGCTATGATTGAACATGGTACTTAGGTGGGGTGCCAGTTCATTTTGTAGTTTGTGCAGAACATAGCCCGGGATGTTGTCTGGTCCCATGGATGCTGTATTCTTGGCTTTGAAGAGTGCATTTTTTATCTGTGTGGTCGTGATTACCAGGACTTGACATTTTTTCTGGTATTGAGATGGGACATTTAGGGGGTGAGATGGGGGTAAAATTAGCACTGAACCTATCTGCCAGGATGTTGGCAATATCAGTTGGTGTCAGAAGAAAAAATTCAAGCGAGTCACATCTGCCTCAGGTGATGAAAAACTTCTTTATTTGCAGCTAACCAGATTATAGCAGCATGTTGGCCAAGATGATCTCAATCTGATCAGCTTGGTTACTGACATCAACTTTTATACTTTCCTGTTACTAGCCAAAATAGCTTTTGTTACATTTCTAACAGTTGACAGTTGGCTATGAAAAACATCTAGGATCACAATTTACCTCAGAAAAGAATGTTTTACCTCAAAACCACAGCTAGTGTGGAATGTTTACCTCAAAACCACAGTTAGTGTAGAACATTTACCTCAAAACCACAGTGGTAGCTGGAATTTTCCAGAGCCTGCCTCAGTAAATTAATTCTTATTCAGAAGTATAGAAAACAGGTGTTATTCAAGTTCATAAGCAAACTACATCTATCATAGATAAAGCCCATCTTTAATAAACATGGTTCAATGACCTTTTCTTACCAACACTTCAGCAAATAGCATATTCATCTTGCTAGATGGGAGAAAGAGACAAATAATAGTATGTTTTAAAACTTTTTCTCTTAACATTTCCCCCCTCAAAACACTTTTGTCTT
This sequence comes from Protopterus annectens, assembly GCF_019279795.1. Lineage (NCBI taxonomy): Eukaryota > Metazoa > Chordata > Ceratodontiformes > Protopteridae > Protopterus > Protopterus annectens. The sequence continues at coordinate 541,304,715 of NC_056727.1, forward strand.
TTTTATTTCAGCAATATATGGTAAAAACTAAGTTTTTCTTTGCATACATTACTTCATTTGCAAGACAAACTTTTAAACTTCAAAACATTTGCAAAAGTCACATTTCAATGTATTCACTTTCACCAGTCTGTTGCAACTGCTGGTACATCGTCTTCATAACAGCGGTATCAACCAGTCTTTGTAGAAGACCTCTGATACAGGGTACAACAGCAACCACATACCACCACGATAGCCACAGTGACTCCGACGGACACCAGGAAACTGCTGATGAGATGACTCCATTTTCCAAACCACGTTCGTAGAAAGTCTGTAAAGGGATTATTTACCCCAGAGTTCTCTGCCAATTCTTCAGATAACATCTCCAAACCTTTCAAAGCTCGAGTGATGCTCCCATCAGGGGCAGTGTTATTCGGAATATATGTACAACAGAAAGTCCCAAACATCCTGCAAAGGGCCAGGAGCATATCCAATGCAATTCGATTCTGCCATGCCACCTGCGAAGTGGCCTCCAGTTGTTCAGCAATACCTTTCAATGCATCTTTGGTATAGTTCACAAAACTCTGCTGGTTATAGTAAATGTAGTTGATCCAGTCCACATTCTTATTAGGTTGAATCCAGACAAAGATGGATGCAAAACCAGCCGCTATTTGGTTTATTGCTTTGTATTCATCAGGCACGCCTCTTGGTACGCCAATGCTATCGATGTAGACACTGCTATCGAAGGATTGCTTCGGTGCCTCTCTTTTTCTCTTATTCAACCACCTCGGCTTTATTTCAGGTTCTCTTACGAAATTGCTTGCTGGAACTGGGAAAATGTAGAATGGCAGAATTAACTTTGCAAGTGCACAAGTTCCCTTCCAGGGAATCGTAAGCCTTGATCTGAGTTTGTTGTCTCCACATAACCACCATACGTCTGCTAAACTATGAGTTTGGTTCTCCAGAAATGGATTCCCATTGCCATTCACAGTAACATTGCAATAGTTCTGTCCCATATTGCCATAATTCTTTCCTGTGCCATCTCTGGAAATGCACATATACGAACCTGGATAAGAGATTGCTGTAGGCGGTTTCTCAACTTTGCTTATGACTGGAAAACGCTGACTTTCATCTTAGCATTTATCTTCGGTTTTGTTGAAGAATAACTTTAATAAACACGTCAGATTACCTTCAGCTTGCATCAATGGGAATGTCGCTAGTTGCTGTTTACCTTCAGCACAAGAAACACAGTTCTCACGATGTGCCTCTCAGGTACTATATCTAACCCAAGATAACCATTCATTATGGTGTACGAATCCCGTCTCGAGTAACAATTGTTCTTCTGTGAAGGCAAAATCTGCTTTACTTGTAGCATTTTTAAGGCTTTGTACTTTAAGTTGGAGGGTCCCCAAAGGATCAGTTCCAATTGGAAGAGACACTCTGATTCCATAAACTCCTGAATCACTTTCTTGTGGTGACACAATGGTTATAGTAATTACTTCATTACCTTGGAAATGCACAATTTTTATTCTTTGTTGCCTTCTCTTATATTTCTCCGGTATCACTGCACCACTTGTTTCCCATCCGTTCACATTTGTTGACCACCAAACATTTGACCAGGACGCACAGTCTCTATTGCACAAGTATTTTGCAAGAGTCAGGAAATCATTACTGTTCCATTTAGCACAGTCCAAAATTCCTTCACAAAGTTTTACCTTGAACATAGTAGTAACACCTGTTTGCGCTTGCAGCACCACCATTCCTTTTTCTCTCACAACTGTTCCTTCTCGTATGGACATATTTGCTTTCGCCACCAAAATCATCATCACGTAACAGTTCAAGTACCAGTTGAACATGGCCACCCTTCCTTTGTAGTCAGACTTTGTGTTCAGGGGTCCGATGGAGTCTGATCAACATCAATGGTAGAAGGAAAAGTCTTAAGTTTTTTACAGTGGGTGATATGAATCCAAGAAGTCCTCTCTGCGATCTTTACAGCCGTAGGTGTTGAGATAAGTACTTGATATGGGCCTTCCCACCTGGGGGGTGACCAGTTCTTTCTCTTCACAATTCGGATCCACACCCAGTCCCTGGGTGCCACGCTTAACAAGGCTTCACCTCTGGAATCTGCAAAGGAGTCATTGGTTACAAGAGACTTGACATTTAGCAGCTTCTTCATATAATCCGCCAGATCCTCACCCCCCTCATGTTCCGCTGGCAACAATCCTTGCCACTGCGGGACGTAATATGGTCTCCCAAACAAAAGTTCAAATGGTGTAAGTCCTTTGTAGGAGGGTGAGATTCGCATGTACAGGAGTGCCAATGGAAGGCATGCAGTCCAGGATCTATGCGTTTCTGCCATCAGTTTGCGGAGTTTACTCTTCAGGACACCATTGTGTCTTTCCACCAGTCCAGCTGACTGCTGATGGTAAGCACAATGGTACTTGAGATCAATTTGAAACACTTGACCCAACTTCTGCGCAATCTGGTTTACAAAATGAGACCCATTATCACTATAAATGTGCCTTGGAAGGCCAAATCGCAGAATTATTTCTGTTGTCAAAAGCTTTGCTACTGTGTGTGCATCAGGATGCTTTACTGGAAAAGCTTCTACCCACTTAGAAAAAGCATCAATTATAACTAGACAGAACCTTTTTCCCTCTGAAGGTGTCAACTCAATAAAGTCCATACAGAGTGTGTGGAATGGATATGGAGGGGTGGGTAATGCCTGCTGAGATTTTTTAACTCCCCCCTGAGCATGATACTTTGCACATAATAAACAAGATAAACAGAATTGCTTTGCATAAGTTGAAAATCCTTTACACCAAAACACCTTAGACACTATTTGAACCATTGTCTGTACTCCTACATGGGCAGGTCCATGGCTAACCAATGCAGCATACCTAAAAAGGTTTGAGGGTAATACCATTTTGCCATTTGATGCCCTATACAACCCATCCTGTTGAGTGATACCATATTTCACCCAACGACATTTTTCTTTCTGTGTTGTCAATGTTTGCATTACTTTTAGTGTCTCTAAGTCTAAGAGGTGTCCAGGCTCTAAATCATTGTCATGTAAAAGCAAATCATTTTCTTGAGCTGCCTTTTTTGCAGCCATATCAGCAAGGGCATTTCCCCTGGAGACAGGATCTTTTCTATTGGTATGTGCAGAACATTTACATATCGCTATCTGGAGTGGTAATTGCACTGCATCTAACAACTGTAAAATTAAATCTCTGTGATTTATTGGTTTGCCTGTCGCAGTAACCATTCCCCTATTCTTCCATTGTTGGGCAAAAACATGCACAGTGGAGAAAGCATATTGACTATCTGTATAAATTGTCACTTTTTTACCCTGCCCTAAGGTACAAGCTCGAGTCAAAGCCACTAACTCAGCTGCTTGGGCAGAATAAATGTTTGACAATCCTTTTGCTTCCAAAACTTCAGTTTCTGTGGTGACTGCATACCCTACTAGTGTTTTTCCTACAGTGTCCTTCTTTGCTGATCTGTCTACAAACAAAACAAGATCAGAATCTAACAACGGAATATCCGTTAAATCTGGTTGGGGAAGTACTTTGTCATGAATGCTCTCTAAACAAACGTGTGGTGTACCTTCTTCTGGAGTCGGCAAAAGTGTTGCCGGATTAAGAGTAGTACATCTTTCTGTGGTCATATGTGGCTGTGTCAGCAGCACTGTCATATATGACAAATGTCGACTAGGAGATAAAAAGGTTATCTTATCTTGCAAAAGTATGGTAGCTACTGGATGTGGAACTCACATTTTTAATGGGTGAAACAAAACTAATGATGCTGAGACTTGCACTGCCATGGCGGCTGCCACTACAGCTTGAACACAATGCGGCAATGCCCTTGCAACAGGATCTAATCTGGAGGAATAAAAAGCTATCAGTCTCTGTTTATCCCCATGTACTTGTACCAGAACCGAAGTCATATATCCTCCCTTACAATCAACCATTTGTACAGACTGCTTAGAATAGTTCGGAAAACCCAAAACAGAGGATCCTGCTATCAATTGCTTAATTCTATTAAATGCTTGTATTGCCTTATCTGTCCACTGTATATTACTTTTAGCTGCCATGGGAGTGTCATAGATCAGTGCGGTCAATGGCCCTACTTCTTCAGCATAATTAGGAATCCAACTTCTACAAAAATTAGTCACACCTAAAAAACGACATAATCTCCCGCTTAGTCGTAGGCATAGGTGCTTCAAGAATTACTTGTTTTCTTTTATTTTCCAATTTTCTACCTTCCTGCGAGACTAAGTAACCCAAGTACTTATTTATTTATTTATTTGTTTATTTATTTATTTGCTGTTGGTTAACCAGGATAGTCCATTGGGCCAAGAGAACCCATTTTCAATGGAGTCCTGGGGAGAAAAGCTCCATTACAGATTACATATTATAGAGATTTATATGCAGATTACATATTATAGAGATTTACATCCAAATTATTGTACATGACATCACGAGGAACAGTGATTACAATGAGTAAAGTTAAGCATTAATACAATCAAATAATAAAACATATTAAAGTTGAAACCAGATTATATCATAGGCACAAGGATAAGGAAGTGAGTAGATAGATGCATAAGGCTTTCAGGAGGATAGGAACTATTAAGGAATAGATTACTGTCTGAGGTAGAGAGAGTAAAGGGTGGAATACAGTAGAGAGTATAGAAAGATTATGTGGAGTAGGAGCAGGAGCATTCCCATGTGGATGATAGGTAGGAGTGGAGTAATTTTTTAAAGGTAGGAAGGCTAGTGATGGTACGAATGGAGGGTGGGAGGGAGTTCCATAGGCGTGCTAGTGAAAAGGAGAGGAGGTTTTGTCCTGGGGGGCGATGAGGTCTATAGACTTCTATTAGGTTTTGATTAGTAGATCTAAGAAGTCTTTGAGTATGGTGAATTTTAAAGGTAGTGGACAGGGAGGGACAGAGGGATGGTTGAAAAATGAGTTTGTGTGCATATGTTAGTTGAGTGTAGGAGAGGTAGCTGGGAAGTTCAAGCCAATTTAGTTTGTGGAGTGGTACACAGTGATGGGTTGAAGATTTATTGCTAGTGGCAAATTTGGCTATTTTATTATAACAGGTTGAAAGTTTTGTTTTGAGAGATGATTGTAGATTAGTTAAAAGAGGGGCACCATAAAGGAGGGAGGGTAAGAGAAATGTGGTAGAGAGAGTGAGTTTGGTAGTAGGTGAGAAGAATTGTTTGTGAAGATACAACAGGCCTAGTTTTTGTTGGGTTTTTTTTTAATGTTTTGTAGTAGATGGGACTTGAAAGTAAGGTTATTATCAATTTGGACTCCTAGAAGCTTGGCTTCAGTTACCAGTTCAAGTGGGTTATTATTTTGACTGGTGATGGAGAATGGTTGTTGATCCAGTGTGTTGGTTTTAGAGGGGGTGAATATCATTAGTTTTGATTTAGCTGCATTAAGTGCAAGATGGTTGTCTTTCATCCACTGTTCTGTGGTGGAGAAGGCATCTTGAGTCAGCTTTTGGAGAGTTGGAATGGAAGATGAAGCACAGATGATTGTAGAATCATCTGCATATTGGATGATGTTAGCATAGGGGATAGAGTGATAGTAGTTATTTACAAAGATATTAAAGAGAAGGGGTCCTAATATGGAACCTTGTGGAACACCTGTGGGGCTATTAAGGAAAGAGGAGATGGATTTTTTCCACTTAACGGCTTGATGCCTGTCTGAAAGATAGCTGGTGAACCAATTTAGAGCAGAAGATGAAAGGTTTAGCTTGGAGAGTTTAGTTAGAAGTAAGTTATGGGAGAGAGTGTCAAAAGCTTTGGAGAGATCAAGTAGAATGGTAGATACAGTGAGGCCAGAGTCTCTAGCTTTGTTCACATTTTTGAGGAATGATAGGAGGGCTGTCATAGTGCTGTGATTGGGATGGAAGCTGTGTTGAGTAGAAGTTAGTAAGTTGTTGTCTAGTAAGTAGGGAAGGAGTTGAAGGTGAATACATTTCTCTAGAATTTTTGAAATAGGAGAGAGGATAGCAATGGGGTGGAAGTTGGTAATGCTAGTATTATTTCCTCCTTTATGGCAGGGAATTATATAAGCCTTTTTCCAGAATTGAGGAGCTAGACTTTCTTGGATGGAGCGGTTGATTAGGATACTAATTGGCAGGGCGATAGCATCTGCAGCTATACTGAGGAAGTGTGAGGGGATGTTATCGGGGACATTGGTGCAAGGTTTTAGCTTTTTCAGGAGTTTTTTGATAGTGGAAGTAGGGATTGGTTCTAGGGAGAATCTAAGTGGTTGGGAGGTAGTAGGATGACAGAGTGGAGAAGGAGGAGGAGTAGGGGGGGGAGAGGAGGAAGTTGGAGGTGGATGGTTGGAGGAGAAGGAAGAGGTTAGTTTGGAAATGCAGTCAGTGAAAAAAGAGTTAAACTCGGTGGCAAGGTCATTTTCTTGTATGCTTGGGTTGGGGTTTGGGTTTTCAGTTGTACCGGGTTTTAAGAGGGAGGTTATACCTCTCCAGAAGTTTTGTGGGTCATTTTTGTATTTACTTTGAAGAGAAGAGTAATAGTTGTGTCGGTCTGCTGTGATAAGCTTTTTTACTGAGTTACGAAGAGTTTTGTAGTCATTAAGAGTAGTGGGAGATTTGTGCTTCAGATAGCGGGCCCAGGCTTTATCTCTTAGTCGCATGGTTGTTAGTGTATTTTTAGTTAGCCAAGGGGTAGTTTTGTTTTTTATTCTTCTGGTTTTTAAGGGAGCATGTGTATCTAACAGGTTTAAGAAAGTGGAATTAAAGTGAGTGATAGCACTTTCCAGGGGAAGAGTTTTTAGTGGGTACCAGTTAAGGCATTTTAGGGAGTTAGAGAAGGCTTCTGGGTTGAAGTTTTTTTGGTCTCTGAAAGTGATGTAGTTATGAGAAACTTGTAGGGAAGAAGAGAGGTGTGTGGCAAAGATGGGAAGGTGGTCGCTTATTGAGTCAGGAAGAATTCCACTATCAGGGTAATTGTGGGGGTGAGAGACCAATATCCAATCTATAGTACTGCCAGAAGGGAAGTCTTTAGAGGGCCTAGTAGTGGAGTTGATTAGTTACGTGAAGTTATACAGGTTGATGTTAATGGAGGGGGTATGGGATTGTATGGTGGACCAATTGATGTTAGTGTCTCCCAAGATGATGGTTTTGTTAGAAATATTGGAAGAGAACCAGGAGAGGATATCTTCCAGTGTGGGGATATTGTCGCCTGGGGGAATGTAGAGTGAGGCTATGCATATATTTTTGTGTTTATTTAATCGAAGTAGGCCTATTATTAATTCTGCATTGTTGAATTGAGGAATAGCTTTATTGTAAGGAGTAATGGATAGGGAGGATGAGTATAGTAGAGCTACACCACCTCCTTTTCGCTGGGTTCTGTCTGCTCTGATAATGGAGTAGTTTGCAGGAATTATCTCCACATCTTTTATATGGGGTTTTAACCAGGTTTCAGATATGCCTAGGATATCTGGTTTATTATAGTGTAACCAGGCTTGAAGGTTTGGAGCTTTGTTCGCTAAGCTTTGTGCGTTCAGGGATGCTAATCTAATGGATTTTGAAGAAGGGGGGAGGTGTTTGGGCCTGGGTTAGGATGTACATCTCCAGCTAAAAGTAGAGATGTTAGAATTTCTATTGTATAGTATGGGTTTTTGTGTTTTTTGTCACAAATAGTAGAGGTTGTAGGAGATATGTTTGGTAGGGTGTGGGTAGTAGTTTTAGTGAAATAAGTTTGAAGTGAAAGCAGAGATTGGGTTTGATAGGGTAAAGTGCTGGAGATATTGGTATGACTGAGTAGGGGTGAAGTAAGTGGAGAGAGGAGGTTGTGTGATGGAGTGGGGAGTGAGATAGCTTGTTAGGCTGGGTAAGGTAGTAGATTATGGTTAGGTAAAGTAAGAGAAGTATTTGAATGGAGAAGAGTGTGTACTTTGGATGCATGTTTGGGTTTTTATGGGATATTTATGGTTAGTAGTAAGAAAGATTAGGGATGTGTGGTGTATAGAGAAAGGGGTTGATGGGATTTGTGGTGGAGGAAAGTTGTGCAGGGGAGCGAAATAAAGGAGGAAGGGGTGGAGTTGTGGGAGAGGAAGTAGGTGTGGTTATGTGGGTATAAGTATGGATGTGGTGGGGTGGGTGGGATTTGGGGGTAGGGTAGGGGAGTGGAGTGAGCCCGTAGGGCGAACGGAGCGGGGAAGAACAGAATGGAGAACCAGCAGCAGAAAAAGTATCAGCCACTGCAGCTGTGAAAGCAATATAAGCAGGTAAAGTTTGTGAATATTTTACTTGTGCTTTCCACAATTGTAACTTCTCTTTATTTACTTTATGTCCTTGCTCAGCTAAAAAACTAAGAAGGGCTAGGGTATCCTTTTTACAACTTTCCTGCGTGGGTGAGGCCAATAAAATATCATCTACGTACAACAGGACCTGGCTTCCCTCTGGGGGAACAAACTGAGCTAAATTCGCAGCCATTTCTTGTGCGAATATTGTCGGACTCTCACAATAACCCTGTGGCAATCTGGTGTATGTGTATCTTTTACCTTGGAAAGTGAATGCAAACCAAAATCTACTCTCCTTGTGTAGTGGTATGGAGAAAAAGCATTGCTTATATCTATGACAGAAAAATATCTGTGCTGAGGTAGTAAATCATTAGGTAATGTATAGGGGTCAGGGACCACCGGTGCTCTTGGGATCACAGCTGAATTTACTGCTTGTAAATCCTGAACCAACCTCCATGACCCATCCGGTTTCTTTACAGGAAACAACGGAGTATTGCAGGGTGAATCCGGGCATTCAACAAGAATTCCAACCTGTTTTAGCTGTTCAATAACTGGCTTAATTCCTTCCTCTGCTTGCTTACTTAGTGGATATTGATGCTTACGAGGTCTAAAACATGACTTTGCAGTTATACAAACTTCACCTGCTTTTTTCATTAATCCTACATCTCCTTTACCTTTTGACCATAAATCTACAGGCAAGGCACTTAATGCACTATCTTCTTCTTGAGTTAGGAGGATTTGTCATGCCATTTCTGTTTTGTCATCCCTGATGTGCATACTTGGTCCTGCCCAAGTCACCCAATTTAATCTTTGTACCTGGATCTGTTGATCTTTCAACTGACTTTCAGACATTGTGTTCCAAATCGTTACCTTTTTCACCAAATCTACCCAATGTGTCCCCACTGCTTTAGTAACTGAGATATGTGGGCTATAACTTGAACGATATAAAGAACTCATTTCCTTAGTCAAAGTACAGGTTACTACTGTATTACCTTGCATATCGCAAAACATATCATTCAAAATTATCCTTGCACATTTGTGCTTAAAGATGTCTTTTTTGAATTCTTTATCCGGACCAGGGGCCTTATAGAATATTGTACAATGTAAGTGCGCCGCAACCTGTGGTGACCCGCTCCTAGATTTACTTAGCGTTAGATTGATCAACTCTGTATCAACCCTCCCTGGGCCATCTGAAATCAAGTCTAGGCTATACCAGTAAAACAAGTCTTGTACTCCCTGTACTACTAAGCCATCCGCTAACCTTTTTGCCTCAATACCTTTCGGTGTGGGAATTGCCGCTATTCCGAACACATGCATCAAATCTCTTCCCAGCAAATTAACTGGACAAACTTTTGATATAATTACCCTACACCTAACAGTTTGGTTTGTTTGCAGATCTGTGAACAGTAGAGGATGAGACAGTGGTTCCTTATAAATTTTCCCATTTGCCGCTTTTACAAGGACAAACTCATCTGTTTCGCAGTTCGGAGGCAGAACTGCTGGACCCAAAAGTGTACGCGATACACCTGAATCACATAAAAACTCCACTTTTTGTCCCTCAACCAAAAACTCTATCTTGGGTTTCTGATCTAGATGCATAGCAATACCCAAATTTGCCAGGTTTATGACTTCACAGTCACATTCCTGCCCTTCCATTAGAGTGTTCTGACATTCATCGTAGAGAGTGTCTGCCTCTTCATTATCCCCATAATGAAGATGGCACCTTTCTTTACTATCATATAGTCATGCGGAGCCCTTGTTCATAAGCTGTGGGGGATGTTGCCACTCTTCATAGTCGGCAGCGAAGTGCCCACGTCTACCGCATTTAAAACATTCTCCACGTTTTAACCTTTCCCTATAGGCTGAATGTCCACCCGGTTCATTTAACATGTCCCATTGCGGGCCCCCACGTTTTTTTATGCCACCACGGCGCCCTTGCCCCCTTTGGTCATGTACTAAGAATATCTCACCATCATCCCCTACTGCCAGCACTTGTACTTTCTTTTTCTTTTTTAGATTAAAATGTCGCTCAGCATGCCGTGCATATTCAAACAAAGGTTGTAGTCTACATGTTCTTTGATCTACCATGTGCTTAGTAATAAAACTATGTATTGGAGCCTTACAACTTTTAAGAAAAGCATTTTTCAATTGCTGTTCATACAGACTGTCATTAGTCTGATCCTGCGGAATCATCATTCCACAATGGTTATTGAACACTTCTGTCAGTATTACAATATAATGATCCACAAATTCATCATCATTTTTAATGCACTGATTTATTAATGTCCAATCTGCTCTTGGACGCCACTTATCAGAAATTCTCTTTAACAGATCAGTGACTCGTGTGTCTAACACCTCAGAATTATGCTTTAATGTAGTGCCGTCATCTGCCTTACATGTCCAAGTACCACAAACTAAGTGCCAATCTGGACCTAAGATTTGTCGCACTACTTGTTCTACTTCTAAACCATGTAGATGATAACTTAAACGCATACCAACTATGTCCTCAGAAAACTTTTGAAAATTAACCTTGGGATGAGGAATACCATCTGTAGCTCATTTTTATATCCTCTCTAGCCCAGGGACGATAAACTAAAATATTTGGCTTTTGTCCAACATCTCCTGCTTGTGGGTTTGCAACTTGTATTAAGGGGAGAGCTTCTGAATGGTCAGAAAGTTTAATTGCCCAACGTCTTTGCCCTGCTGGTCCTGACCTTAACTGCATAGGTTGGTCTACCTGTTGCAAAGCAACTTTAGGTACTACGGGAATTTGTGGGTAAATTGGAGGGGTCACAACATTTCCTTGAGCAGCTAATAACCCACCCTGCTGTACAGATCCCACATCTTCAGACTGATATTGAGGAGGTTCCCCCGGTATGGCAGCAGCAATTTCACCATATGGTGGGGTGGTTGTCTGCCTTTGTACTGCACAAACTGTATGCTCATCCTCCTTATCTAAAAATAAAGCTACTTTTCCACTTGGCACCAGTGATCCCTTTTGATTTATTTTTTCTTTTTCCTGACACTGTTTTTCTTTTATAGCTTGTTTATTTGCTTCTTCTAACCATTTTTGTGCTTGGGGAAATCCCAATTGTCTGCTTTTTAGTTCTAGTTCCTGCATCTCTTTTCAAATCTCTAACCAATTTTGCACAGGCATTCTTATTCAGTGTACCATCAAAATCATATTTCAACTTCCACTTCTTCAAAAATGTAACATTATTTTTGTTTAAACTTTTTATATACTTAGCATCAACATTTAAACAGGCACCCACTCTCACACTTGCAGCAACTTGAACCCATGTTTTCCTAGATTTCTTATTTTAGGACTGTATATTTTAGGACTGCATCAAAATAATTTTTACAGGGCTTATTACAAAATGAGGCTATCTTAACGGGGATCCTAACAAAATAACAGGTAATCCTAACAAAATAATCGTAATAATTATTCCTACCCACCCTTAACTAAAAACAAAACCCCTGTTGACAAGGTTAAATTAAATTAAAAGAAAAAAAAGGTATTTTCATCCTACCTGAACCAGATGAGACTCCATTTCCCCTTTTGGTTCGGAAACCGTCCCTCGGGTAGGGATCAGAGAGCGGCCGGCCTCTTTCCAACGACAAATCAGTCGGAGGGTTTTCCGTCGGGGGAATCTTAAGATGAGAAACCCTCACCTGCGCAGGTTTTTTGGTCTCTCTGTCAGTCTGATCCGTATCTTCGTAGAGGTTTCCGGTCCGAAGGACCAAAATGTCAGAAGAAAAAAATTAAAGCGAGTCACATCTGCCTCAGGTGATGAAAAACTTCTTTATTTTCAGCTAACCAGATTACAGCAGCATGTTGGCCAAGATGATCTCAGTCTGATCAGCTTGGTTACTGACATCAACTTTTATACTTTCCTGTTACTAGCCAAAATAGCTTTTGTTACATTTCTAACAGTTGACAGTTGGCTATGAAAAACATCTAAGATCACAATTTACCTCAGAAAAGAATGTTTTACCTCAAAACCACAGCTAGTGTAGAATGTTTACCTCAAAACCACATTTAGTGTAGAACGTTTACCTCAAAACCACAGTGGTAGCTGGAATTTTCCAGAGCCTGCCTCAGTAAATTAACTCTTATTCAGAAGTATAGAAAACAGGTGTTATTCAAGTTCATAAGCAAACTACATCTATAATAGATAAAGCCCATCTTTAATAAACATGGTTCAATGACCTTTTCTTACCAACACTTCAGCAAATAGCATATTCATCTTGCTAGATGGGAGAGAGAGACAAGTAATAGTATGTTTTAAAACTTTTTCTCTTAACAGTTGGTTCTGTATATTTAGTGCCATTGTGCTGTAACTCGGAGCAGATCTTGGTGTTGCCATTGAGATTCTTGACATAGCTATCGAATGCTTTGTGGGTGTCTTTAGAATCTCTGGCGATTTTGTTTTTGTAACTAGCTTTGGAGGATTTTATGAGGGATCTCAGCTTCTTACTGAGGCTGACAAGGGAGTTTATCCAGTCATGGGATTTTACTCTTTTTTGCAGCAGTTTCTTCCTTCTATTGTAGAGTTTGTTTATGGCAGGGGACCACCAGATTGGCTTCCTTTTTTTGGAGGAGAGCGTCTTGGTTCTATTTGGGATGGCACGGTCCATGCACTTGTGTATGTGCTCATACGGTGCATTGGTGTAAGATTCAGCAGTCGTACTTCTACCTTCCATCTGCATGGGTGTCATGAAGTTTGCCACTTCTATCTTAAGAAGCATGAAGTTTGCTTTGAAGACGTTTTTACGGAGGTTACCTTAATGGGGATGGGGGCAGGATATGGATGTCTAGGATGATTAGCTTATGGTCGGATCTGACCAATGAGGAGCTGACCTCTGGTATGGAGCATCAGTCGCCCATGTTGGTGATGACCAGGTCTGGGATATTAGTTCCCCTGGTGGGGGGTATGGATAATTTGATCCAAGGCATTGGAATTTATGAATTCCAAAAAATGTTGAGCAAATGTGTTGGTACGTGAGTAGTTTTCCCAATTAATGGCAGGTTAGTTGAAGTCACCCTGTATTAGGGTATTTGGTTGTACCTTAATATTTTCCAGAATCTTGGAGCATGGTGGGGAATCTGTAGCAAGTTACAATTTGGATTGCAGTCTTGCCTAGTGTTAGTTGCACCTGGAGAATTTCAGATGCATTATGTTGGGCAACTTGCCTGGAGGTGTGAATATCATTGGTGACACGCCTCCACCTTTAGTGTTTCTGTCCAGGTTAGGTGGCTAAAAGGAGTGGTATGAATTGTAGCCTGGTATTGCAGGGGTGCTCTCTGGAGCCTTGAACCAGGTCTCTGCCACTGCACAGATGTCGATGTTCTCCATTTTAGGGAGTGCCCTGAGTGAGTGCATTTTGAGGTTTAGACTTCTAGCATTGAGTAGCATTGCCCTCAGATTTTGCTTGCTTGTGTCTGTTATGATGGTAATTTTGTCATTTGAACCTTGCCTAAAAAAGGCACTATAGGGGAGGCAAGAGCCTTGGCCAGTATCTGGAATCCCAGGAGCAACAGGTGCAGGCCATCTCTAGCAAAGCATTGTGGTCTGTTGATCATGTCATCCCAGGCAGACAGATACTGGATCCCTTAGAATGACACCAGAAGCTTAGCCAATTGTTGAAGTCAATCATTTTGTCCTTGTACTTTGGTATCATTCTGGAAGATGACAGGATGCTACTCAGAGGTAGGATCATACCTACCTGCGCTACGAGATCCGAGAGCTTCTCCATGTCACTTTTCATGTAGTCCAGGTAGGTATGTCTCAAGTCATTCACTCCAACATGGGCAATGACAGAGTTGTATTTGTACTTGTTGAGGAGTGACCTGAGTGCGTGCATTATGTGGTGGATCCTGCAACCTGACAGGCAACTGACTGTAATTTTCTCCTTGTTTAGCCTGGTGAGTGGGACATCAGTGTGCCTGACTATAGAGTCACCTATGACTAGTCGTGGGATAGGTTATTTTGCCTTAGGGGCTCATTTTCAGTGGCACACTGGTTTTGTAAGCTATGTGTCACTTGGGTTGTGTTGGGGGTGGTGGTTGTCTGCATTTCAACTTCAGAGGTCTCTGTTGCTTGGGCAGATTTCTATTAAGACTCTCCATGAATGTAGGTGTGTGTTTTGTGTTACTATGTGTGGGTTTTGGGTGTGTAGGTTTTGAACTACTATGTGTTGTGTGTGGTGTGGTGCAGGTGTTTACCTTCCTTTTGACTGACTAGCCCAGTTTTGGCTGGAGAACTTGGCTTCCATCTTGGCTATATAAGTGCATCTCTCACAGTTTGTAGGTGGTAGGAGGAGACGGTTGTCTGTGTACAAGAGGGAATTGCTACATTGCCCCAAGATGCCCAGATTCACCAGGTGGACAGGAGAAAACACAGGGAGCTGACTTTTAGACATGCCTGGATAGGTGCTTATTTATTTAAGTACTAAAACTGTTTTCCTCTTAACTTAGTAAGGAAAGTTCAGTGCTGTAGCAATGTATAGACTATCTAGTGCTTACAATGAGTTCTAAGCAAGTGTTAAGCTCAAAGAATCAAGGTTGAGTGCTAAAACTGAAAAAAATGGCTAGTGTTAAGGAAAAATTTGAAGAGCAGACTTTCTGGCGCCAGTAATAGTTTAACCCTAGCTAAGCAGTGCTGCAAAGTGTGCAAACTCATGTAAACATGGATTTTTAAGACAGAAATTTGAAAGGGATAGAAAGCAGCCCCAAATGTCCAATAAGGTACAATTCCTGAGCTGGAAACCACTTCTCTAGCTGCAGATAGGCAGCTCAATGCTTACCACTCCCAATGATAAGCAGAAAGACTTCCCTCTACCCCAGAATGGTTTGCACAACTCAGAAACACAAAAATAAATTACTGAAACCAGCAAATCTGGGATCAGGACTATTCTAGTATAGAAAAAGGTGGGAAATGAGAAAAATGTTTTTTAAGGTTAAATTAAGCAGAAAATGCAATTAAACAGTAAATAAGCACAGAAAAGGCTATCACACTTGAGTGTGTAGCCTACAACAGTAAATGCAGTTTAAACTTTAAATTTAAGCAGGAACCAAGCGCACAAACAGTAAAACGATTTAAACAGTAAATTACAGAAATAGTACCAAGACTACTTTAAAATGGCTTTTAGAAGTGCGGTTACAAAAACAGTGAAGAAAAGCCAAAAAAGGTCCTTATAATCAGCAAAAAGTCTCTCTCTCTTATTTCTGGTGCTGTAGTAGTCTGCAGGATACCCAAACAGGATCCGCTGAGCTAAAACAAATGCAAACCCATGCAAACATGGGTTTTTAAGACAGAAAGTTGAAAGGGGTAGAAAGCAGCCCCAAACGGCCAATAAGGTACAATTCCTGAGCTGGAAACCACTCCTCTAGTGACAGATAGGCAGCTCAATGCTTACCACTCCCACTGATAAGCAGAATGACTTCCCTCTACCACAGAAAGGTTTGGACAACTCAGAAACACAAAAATAAAGTCCTCAAACCAGCAAATCTGAGATTCAGACTATTCTAGTATAGAATAAGGCGGGAAATGAGCAAACAGATAGTAATGTTTTTTTTTTGTTTGTTTTTTTGGGGGGGGTTTTAAGGTTAAATTAAGCAGAAAAATCTAATTAAACAGTAAATAAACACAGAAAAGGCTATCACACTTAAGTGTGTAGCCTACAGCAGTAAATGCAGTTTAAACTTTAAATTTAAGCAGAAGCCAAGTGCACAAACAGTAATGCACAACTAAACATGTTCCATGTCCACTGTAATTACCAATGCCTGTTGTGGTGTGAGGGGAAAGTCTCCTGTATCCATGGTCTTCAGAATTTGTGTAGGAAAATAAGACGTTTATATAAGTTGCTGTTTTCCTTCTAGTTCATTCATGTCTAATTATGCCTTTGTGCATCATTTTAATAATTTTCCTTAAATAATATGTCTGTAGAGCTTTTAGTCTTTTATTTCTGGAGGCAGTCTTGAATATTTCACAAAGAGGAGAGTCCACTGTAGTGCACCCTACTTTAAAGACATTTTACAGTTTGAATTGAAACATTTGAAGGAAGCTGCCTGCTGCATTCACATTTCATCGCTCATTTCTGGGGTGAAGACTTACAAGAAAAGCTGCAGAACATCAGCTAATTATAATTTTTGAAGAAATCTAAATATTTTACAAAATGCATCAGATATGGTGTACTGATGCATATGTTTCAAAATCTGGAGTAAATGTAAAAAAAAAAAGAAAAGCTTGCTCTGAAGATGCCATAAAAATAACTTAAGAAAAATGAACAATCTTGCAGTGCCTGACTGTGTTTGAAAAGGTTAGTGCAAGACTGACATTGCACCGTCTAGTACTGCTGAGATATTCTGAAGCAATTTCTAGAAATAACAAGGTAAGATATACCCCATATGTGAGAAGTTTCTGCTGTAATACTTTTTCATGAAGCAAGATGTTGCATTATTTCCGTTAGGAATTTGTTGAATCCTCTGCTGCTTTACATGGGACCCAAGCAATTTATTTGTAGATAAGTGGGAACAAGGGTGTAGCTAGGAATTTGAAAGTTGTACCCAGTGAAGTCTAACAATATGCTACACCCACACATATACCCACAGCAAAAAAAGTGTTTGTTTTGAAAGCAGTTCTTCCCTGTCCTCGTTCCTCAAAATAAGTCCCCAAGAAGGTAAGTTGCTTTCATGCCCAGAGCTCCCCCCAAATTTTGTGGCGGCAATCATCATTGATTTGCCAAAAAAAAAAAAAAAAGTTATGAAGCACGCAGAAAAACACAAGGTGAAGTCATGCACAGGCTGAAAAAGTCAGGGACAATGTCAATTTGTTTTATTCATCAAAAGTAATTACATTTTATATTTTTTCAGTATCTTTATGTTTTATATAATGTAATATTTTTGTGAGCTTTTATACTTTTTAGTTTTTGTAATATTGTTTCTGGAGCTTTTCTCTCTAGGACTGCATTGAAAAAGGGCTATTTTAGGCCCAATGGACTTACCCAGTTTACAAACGGCGAATAAATAAATAAATAAAAATAAAAAGGTGTCACTTGGGCTTCTGGTCCGGCAGTTGTCAAGACACAAGACATTATGTTGACTGGCACAAGAAAGGACTGCTATCAAACTTGAATACTGCTTTATGGGCTTCTTCATGGTACAGATTTAGAAGCAGACCCATGTATGTATGTATGTATGTATAATATATATATATATATATGTGATATCTGGAAAATTTATTATATAATCCCTCTTCACAAAGGTAGTGCCTCGAAAAAAATATCAGAATAATGTCCTGTTGCTGTCATCTCCCCTCTATCCAAAAATCTTGAAAGCTGTATACATAGACAAATCATGGACCACCTAAACACCCACAACCTACTTGCTAACACACAACACAGTTTTCATCCCTCTCATAGCTTTACTACTGCTCTCTTGTCATTCACAGAAACTGTAAATAAACAGAAACAATGATAAATTTGTATCAGCACTCTTTCTAGAGCTAAGGCATTTGATACAGTAGCACATAATAAACTTATCAATGTCCTTTCTGATCTTAATCTCTCTGAGTCTACTATTACTTGGCTCCAAAGTTATTTATGTGTTTGACAACAGGCAGTTAAGTGGCACACTGACATTTTCCAACTACTTCCAGTAAGGTTCTGCTCATCTTCTGAGTGGTTGGCTGCTGAGATTCACCTGCATAAATCAATTGACAACAGCTGATTTAAGTATACTTTTCTCTGCACTTAAAGATTAGAAATTTGTAGATAATTGTTTCACTTTAATACTGTACTCTCTGTCTAGCTGCAGTTAATTGGTGTCTTTGTAATTACCTGCCCCTGCTGTAAATCTGTTTTTGGACACCCTTACTGGACCCATCTCCTCTGCTGTGTACAGAGCGAGCACTTGGGAAGGACATCCACTATAGCATTTTAATCTGCTCTGTTCCCTCCCTCGCCACAAAAAAAAAAAAAAAAAAAAACTGTCTTCTACCTTAATACCTTAATTTGCAGTTCTGTGTGCTTTTAAGTGTTCAGGTGCTCTTATTTGATTTTTCATAAACTTGTTTTTGTCATTTTTAACTTATCTGCATTTATTTAAACTGTATTTGCTTTAATATTGCTACATACTCAAGTGTACTAGCTTGTACTGCATTTAAAGTGATTTTGCTACTGTCATTAGCTCATTCTTTCTAACACAGAGATAAATTTTTGAGAAAGCCACCCCACTTAACTAAAAAAAAAAAAAAAAAAGAGAGAGAAAAAGAAAAAAATGTGTATATATATATATATATATATATATATATATATATATATATATATATATATATATATATATATATATAAATTCCAAACTTGTGTTCTGCCGTTCCTGTAAGTCGTCTAGTCCAGATACAGATTTGCTGTATCCAGGACTGTTTGTAAGCTTCTGAGCCCCCAAAGCTTTTCTGTGTTGGAGGGAGGCCTTCTACCTTATCAGTGGGAGTGGTAAGCACTAGGTAGCCTATCTACCACAAGAGTGGTTTCTGACCCAGAAATTGTAGTTTATTGGCCATTTTGGGTAGTTTTTCCATCTCTTTCAACTTTCTGGTTAAAAGCCTGCATTTGCGCTTGTTTCCCACCTTCCCTGTAACTAGTTTAGTCCAGATACAGATTTGCTGTATCCAGGGCTGTTTGTAAGCTTCTGAGCCCCCAAAGCTTTTCTGTGTTGGAGGGAGGCCTTCTACCTTATCAGTGGGAGTGGTAAGCACTAGGTAGCCTATCTACCACAAGAGTGGTTTCTGACCCAGAAATTGTAGTTTATTGGCCATTTTGGGTAGTTTTTCCATCTCTTTCAACTTTCTGGTTTAAAAGCCTGTGTTTGCGCTGGTTTCCCACCTTCCCTGTAAGTAGTCTAGTCCAGATACAGATTTGCTGTATCCAGGACTGTTTGTAAGCTTCTGTGCCCCAAAGCCTTTCCTGTGTCGGAGGGAAGCTTTCTAGCTTATCAGTGGGAGTGGTAAGCACTATGTAGCCTATCTACAACAACATCCAGATACAGATTCTTAGTTTTAGCACTTGAATTTGCTTATTCGTGATCAGCACTTGTTCAGAACTTGTAAACACTAAATAAACTACAAATTATTACAGCACTCAACCTTCCTCATTACATAGAGGAAAACAGTTTTTGTACTTGCTTTCCTCATTTGCTTACAGAAACACAGCTCTTGTACTCACTTTCCTCACTTGTCTAGAGGAAAATATTTTTTTATTCAGGCATGTCCAAGGGTCAGCTCCCAGTGTTCTCTCCTGTATATCTGATGAATCTGGGCATTTTGGGGCAATGTAACAATTGCCTCATGCACACAGACAGCCCTCTCCTCCTACCACCCAACACTACAACCTGTGAGAGATGCACTTATCTAGCCAAACTGCAGGTAAAGCTCTCTCCAACCACGACTGAATTTGACAATCAAGAGGAGAAGGTAAACACTTGCACCACACCACACTCATTACATAGTCCCACTAAACCTACACCAGCAAACTCCACACATAGAAACACAAAAACATTTGCAGAGGCTCTCAATAATAATATGCTCAAGCAACAGAGACCACCAAAGCAGAAATGCAAGCAACCTCCCCCACCAATACAACCCAAATGACACATAGCCCACAGACTCAGTGTGCCACTCAACTACAGCCCATAAGGCAAAACAACATACCCAACACTCTAGTCATAGGTGACTCTATAGTCAGGCATACTGATGTCCCACTCACCAGGCTAAACAAGGAGAAGGTTACTGTCAGCTGCCTGTCAGATGCCAGGATCCGCCACATAACCCACGCACTCAGGTCACTCCACAACAAGTGCAAATATGACTGCGTGATTGTTCATGTTGGTGTGAACGACCTGAGACGTACCTCCCTGGACTACATGAAAAGAGACATGGAAGAGCTCTCCGATCTTGTAGCCTAGGCAGCTATGACTCCAGCCCTGAGTAGTATCCTGCCATTATCCAGAATGATACCGCAGTACAAGGACAAAATGATTGACTTCAACAATTGGTTAAGCTTCTGGTGTCATTCTAAGGGGATCCAGTATCTGTCTGCATGGGACGACATGGTCGACAGACCATGATGCTTTGGCAGAGATGGCCTGCACCTGTCACCCCTGGGATTCTGGATACTGACAAAGGCTCTTGCCACCCCTGTAGTGCCTTTTTTAGGCAAGGTTGAAATGACAAATTCACCACTGTAACAGGAACAGGTAAGGAAAAACTGAGGGTAATGCTAGAAATCTAAATCTCAAAATGTACTCACTTGAGGCACTCCTTAAAACGGAGAACATCGATATCTGTGCAGTGTCTGAGACCTAGTTCAAGGCTCCAGAGAGCACACCTGCATTACCAAGCTACAACTCATATCACACTTTTCGGCAATCTAACCTGTACCAGAACACCAAAGGTGGAGGTGTGTCCATATTCATTAAGGATATCCACACCTCCAGCCTAGTTGCTCAGCATAATGCATCTGAGATTATCCAAGTGCAACTAACTCTGGGCAAAACTGCAATCCAAATTGTAGCTTGCTACAGATCCCCCACCATGCCCCAGGATTCCCACTCCTCTGTTCTTGATATAGTGGAAAATATTAGGGTTCAATCAAACACCCTAATATTGGGCGATTTCAACTACCCCACCATTAACTGGGAAAACTACTCATGTACCAACTCTTTCGCTCAGCACTTTCTGGAATATATAAATTCCTGGGTCAACGTATCTACACCCCCATAAGGGGCAACAATATCCTAGACCTAGTCATTCCCAACATGTGTGTTCTCATTGGTCAGATCCACCCAAAAGCTAATCACCCTAGATATCCACATCCTGCCCCCACCCCGCATTAAGGAAACCACAGTAAAAAATTTCTCCAAAGCCAAGTTTATGCTTCTTAAGGCAGAAGTGGCAAACTTCTTGACACCCATGCAGATGGAAAATACAGTTATGACTGCTGAATCCTACACAAATGCACTTTATAAGGACTTACACGAGTGCATGGATAATGCTATCCAAACAGAACCAAGACGCTATCCTCCAAAAAAGGAAGCCAATCAGGTGGTCCCCTGCCATAAAAAAACTCTACAACAGAAGGAAGAAACTGATGCAAAAGAGAGCAAAATCCCATGAATGGAGGAGCTCCCTGGTTAGCCTCAGTAAGAAGCTTAGATCCCTTATAAGATCTTCCAAAGCTAGCTATGAAAACAAGATTGCCACTGATTCTAAGGACAACCACAAAGCATTCTATAGCTATGTCAAGAATCTCAATGACAACACCCAGATCTGCTCTGAGTTACAGCACAATAGCACAAAAATTACAGAACCAACTGATATTGCCAACATCCTTGCAGATAGGTTCAGTGCTAACTTTACCCCCCTCCCACCCCCTAAAGGACCTATATCTATACAGGAAGAATGCAGAGTCCCTGTAATCACAACTACACAGGTAAAAGCAGCACTCTCTAAAGCCAAAAACACAGCATCCATGGGACTGGACAACCTCTCAGGCTGTGTTTTACATGAATTTCAGAACAAACTGGCTCCCCACCTAAGCACCATGTTCAATCATAGCCTCACATCAGGCTTTGTGCCCACTGAATGGTGCACAGCAACAGTCATCCCACTCCACAAAGGGGGAGCCACCACTGATCATGGCAACTATCGCCCTATTAGCCTGACGAGCCTGGTCTGCAAGGCCAAGGAATGTATCATCATGGAGCTCATAAACAAAGACATTGGTAACCTCCAAACTCTGGATCCCACCCAGTTCGGGTTTGTGAAAGTTAGATTATGCCTCCTGAACCAGGTCGACTTCTTTGAGGCAGTCACCAAAGTGGTAGATGAGGGTAAGGTGGTTCACACAGCCTATCTTGACCTCACCAAGGCTTTCAGCACCATCCCCCATTCTGGAATTATAGCTAAACTCACTAAACTAGGTATAAATCCCTATGTCACAAGATGGGTTACCAATTGGCTCACTGACAGAACCCACACTGTAAAAGTTGCAGACTCCAAATCTGACTTCAAACCAGTGACAAGTGGAGTACAAACCAGTGACAAGTGGAGTACAACAGGGTTCAGTCCTGGGACGTCTCCTGTTTGGTATCTACTTCTCTGAAGTACAGGCTAACACAGAAGGCCTCTGGCTAATGAAGTTTGCAGATGACTGCAAACTAGAAGCTATAGCCGAGTCCCCAAATGATGTTGGACATCCTACAGAAGGGCCTCACTGAAACAGATGCCTGGCGTTAGAGCCATGGCCTCAAGCTCAATGCCAAAAAGTGCATTGTTATCCCCTTTGGTAAAAACTCTGTACCCATGAGCTACCACATAGACATCAGTCTTCTTAATGTCGAATGTGTGATAAGAGACCTTGGGACCCAGGTGGACAGTAGTTTTTCCTTTGATAATCACATTGCCACAGTAGTCAGGAAATCCTTCTAAGTGGCACACCTCATCACAAAAGGGTTCTCATCCAGAAAAAAATAGGTCATTGTTCCCCTCTTCTCGACACTCATTAGACCCCATTATAGAGTACAACGCCCCTTTTGGAATGTATCTCACAAGACATCTGCAGCAGCTGGTAAGGCCACAGAAGTACCTCACAAAGAGGATTACTGGCCTCAAACAGATGCCCTACACTGACCGTCTCAAAAAACTGTAGCTTTACTTTGTAGCATATCGCCTACTCCAAGGTGATCTCTGCCTAACATATAAAGCTATGTTAAACCCAAAGCTGTTGGACATGCTACACCTAAAGAAATCCCAATCCCACCGAGCTACACACTCTAGAGTCTTAAACATTGTCACCACAATAAACAGGACATGCTGGAGGGATAGATTCCTGTCCCAGAGACTTACCATACTCTGGAACAAGCTACCCATCTATGTCAAGCAAAGTTCCTCATTAACACTCTTCAAGAAAATTCTTGATGAGTGGAGGGGAAACAGGAAATACACTCCGGGGATCAGTTCTGTGGCTCTGCTCGACAGGGGCACAGGAAATTAACTTTCTTGGGTTGGCATAAGCCAGGAAACTTTGTTGGCTAGGCTTACTTAGGTCCTTGGGCCAATAGCCTAGTACCTACCTGTGAACCTATGAACACTAGGCATTCCCAAAGCTCCATTCTGGGGCCACTACTGTTAACTATTTTTACCAATAATCCTCACACCTCTACACCTCATGCTTCAGTTGTACAATATGCAGATGACTCCACATTAATATGTGCTGCCTCTTCCATCCAAGAATTACATACACTTACATAAGCATCCTTTCTATCTGTTGAATCCTGGTTATCTGACTATCAGCTAATTCTGAACCCCAATAAAACAAAACTATTACTATTCAACCAAACTAGATACACTCCACCTTTTCTTCCATTCCACGTATTATCCAAAAAATAACACCATTATCTCACCTATGCTACTAGGAATAGAAATCATTCTAAGGGGATCCAATGTCTGTCTGCCTGGGATGACATGCTTGACAAGCCACGCTGCTTCGCAAGGAATGGCTTGCACCTGTCACCCCTGGGCTTCCGGATATTGGCAAAGGCTCTTGCCACCCCCATAGTGCCTTTTTTAGGCAAGGCTCAAATGATAAACCTACCACCCTAGAAAACAAAAATGGAGAAAAACTAAGAGTAATACTGCTCAATGCCAGAAGTCTAAACCTCAAGATGCACACCCTCGAAGCCCTCCTCAGTATGGAGAACATCGATGTCTGTGCTGTGACTGAAACCTGGTTCAAGGCTCCTGAGAGCACCCCAGCACTATCGGGTTATACCTCATATCATGCGTTCCGGCCCCAAAATCTGGACCAAACCACAAAAGGAGGGGGAGTATCCATATTCATAAAGGATACCCACACCTCCAGGTTAGTGGCAACGCACGAAGCATCGGAGACCATCCAGGTGCAATTAACCATAGGTAAAACTGCCCTACAGTTTGTAGCATGCTACAGACCACCCTCTCAAACTCAGGAAACCCACACAGCCTTTGTGAAGACACTGGAGAGTATGAATGTCTCTCCAAACACCATCATATTGGGTGACTTCAACTACCCAAACATAGACTGGGAACATTACTCAAGCCCCAACACCCTAGCCCAAAGGTTCCTGGAGTTCATAAACTCAAATGCTATGGAACAACTAGTCACCATTCCCACAAGAGGAGAAAATATACTAGACCTGATCATCACAAACATGGGGACAAAATGCTCTGCACCGGAAGTATATCCCTCATTAGTGAGATCAGACCATAAATTAATCTCACTGGAGATCCACATCCCGCCCCCAACCCCAGCAAAAAAGACCACAGTGAAGAACTTCTCAAAAGCAAACTTTACACTTCTTAAGACTGGAGTGGTATCCTTCAAGGCCCCCGAGCCAGTGGAAACCACAACCCACGCTGCTGAAACTCTTACAAATGTCTTCTACGAGCACCTCCAGGAATGTATGGATCAAGCAATCCCTAATAAAATCAAGACCCTTTCCACCAAAGGCAGGCGCCCGGTCTGGTGGACCCCAGCCATACCTTTTTGGTGGCTGCTGCTTACCTGGATGTGGTGTTCCCGAATCCTGATCCTGATTCCCGAGTCCTGACTAGTGACGCATTGTTTTCTGTTGTTGTCATCGCTGGTGAACTGCTTCCGTGGTTATTGGATTTATTGGACCCCAGCCATAAACAAACTCTACAACAAGAGGAGAAAGCTACTACATGACAGAGCAAAATCCCTAAAAGGGAAGGCATCTCTGATCACTACTAGCAAAAAACTACGATCACTCATAAAATCATCCAAGGCCAACTTTGAGAGAAAAATCGCTAATGACACAAAAGACAATCATAAGGCCTTCTTTAGCTATGTTAGAAACCTGGGTGGAAACTCCCAGATATGCTCAGAATTAGTCCAAAATGATACAAAAATCACTGAACCCACAGACATTGCCAACATACTGGCAGACAGGTTCAGTGCAAATTTCTTCCCTCCCCCCCAAAAGGAGAAATATCTATCCCACCAGAGTCTAGCCTCCCAAACATCTCAGATGCCCAGGTGAGAGCTGCTCTCTCTAAAGCAAAAAACACAGCATCAATGGGACCGGACGGTGTCCCTGGCTGTGTGCTACATGAACTCAATGAGGAACTAAACCCACACATAAGGCTGCTGTTTAATCTTAGCCTTACTACAGGATACGTACCCAAAGAATGGTGTCACGGCAACTGTGGTCCCACTCCACAAAGGCGGTGCTTCTATGGACCCTGGAAATTACCGCCCCATAAGCTTGACGAGCCTTGTCTGCAAAGCTATGGAGAGGATCATAATGGAACTCATAAATAAAGACATTGGGGACCTACAGACACTGGATCCTACCCAGTTTGGCTTTGTCAAGGGCAGATCCTGCCTCTTGAACTTGGTCGACTTTTGAAACAGTCACTAAGGCCATTGATGAGGGTAAGGCAGTTCACACAGCCTACCTTGACCTAGCAAAAGCATTCGACACAATACCCCACTCGGGCATCATAGAAAAGCTCACCAGTTTAGATGTAAACCCATATGTCACAAGATGGGTTGCAAACTGGCTCAAGGACAGAACACACAGGGTTAGAGTTGCTGGTGCCATGTCAGACTCTAAGCCGGTCACGAGTGGTGTCCCACAGGGCTCAGTCCTGGGCCCCCTCTTGTTCGGCATTTATTTTTCTGAAGTGCAGGCAAACATAGTGGGATTGTGGCTGACAAAATTTGCAGATGACTGCAAACTGGGCACCATAATTGACACTCCATCAGACACAGACATCCTCCAGAGAGGTCTCATAGAAATGGATAACTGGTGCCAGAGCCATGGCCTTAAACTAAATGCCAAAAAATGTATAGTCATACCCTTTGGGAAAAACAAGGTAACCCCTAATTACCACATATGTGGTAATCCATTAAACACGGAAGACGTTATCAGGGACCTGGGGACCCAAGTTGACAGTAACCTCTCTTTTGACACTCACATTGCCAAAGTGGTTAGGAAGACCTTCTACATTGCCCACCTGATCATGAAGGGATTCACATCCAGATCAGGAGAGGTCATTGTACCCCTGTACTCTTCACTTATCAGACCAATGATTGAGTACAATGCCCCATTTGGAATGTACCTTACCCGACACCTGCAGCAGTTGGAAAGACACCAAAAGTTCCTCACCAAAAGGATAAAGGGGCTCAAACATATGTCATATGCTGCCCGACTGAAGAAACTCCAGCTCTATTCAGTCGCATACCGTCTGCTCAGAGGTGATCTGTGCCTGACATACAAGGCCATGTCCAACCCGGAATTAATGGACATGCTCCACCTCAAAAAATCCAAATCCACCAGAGCCACAAGAGCAAGAGACTTAAACCTCAACACGGATATAAATAGGACGTGCTGAAGGGACAGATTAATCACCCGGAGACTACCTACAGTATGGAACAGAATCCCAGTCCATGTGAGACAGAGCCCCTCACTGACTCTGTTCAAGAGAAATCTTGACGAGTGGATGGGAGATCATAGGTTTACCCCGGGAATCATCTCTGTGTCACTGCTGGACAGAGGCACAGCAAACTAATGGGTATAGTATTCTCATCCTAAGGGGTGGTGAAAGCCACACACACACTCTGGCTAGGCTTATAAATGCCCTAGGGCAGATAGCCTAGTATGAACCTATGAACCTAAATAGACTGTAAAGTCAGATATGACATTCACATTGCCAAAACCATAAAAAAGTTCACAAAAAACTAGGGTTCCTATATAGGAACAAAACCCTTTCTAATGAAAACGACCAAAGAAACAGTAGCACACACACACCTACTCTCCACACTCACACACTCACATATGTCTCTTCAATTCTTACTATTTATTTATTTATTATTTATTTTATTTTACATACGTTTACCAGGAATGTCAAACTGGGGACAGATCCCATTTTCAGCGGAGGCCCGGGGAGAAAAGCTCCATAAAGATTAGTACAGCAAATACAGTAAATACAATACACATGTTAATAAAGTAGAGTACAGAGTGAAAAAGTTAATAAGTTACAGTTTCAAGGCCAAGAAAGGAGCAGAAATTAAATATACTATAAGGAACCCAGTGTGTTACAATAAACAATACAGTTAAAAGGAATTTTTGTTCAGTCATTTGGTTACATTCATCAGTGGCTAGTACACTAAACACACATTGATTAAGAGTATAGAAAGGAGGTGTTGAAAGCTTTCATAGAAATTTATTTATTTTTTTATTTTACAATTGTTGACCGGGCTAGTCTAACTGGATACATGTCCATTTTCAGTAGAGGCCCGGGGAGAAAAGCTCCACTTTTAAACTAGATAAAATCAAGACAATACAGAAAGATACATGCAATATGTAAAGTAAATAAGAATTTCTTCATCAACTTAAGTTATACAGAACTAAAAATATACAGATTTTGAGTACTGGGTTTAATAAGGTAAAATACAGTATTATGACCAAGGGAAAGAGATAGATCATTCAATATTAGTATAATGGGTATGAATGTGCCTTTGAAGTGATATAAAAAGGTTATGAAAGGTGTATAACACAGGGAAGTAGGAGAAATTATGTTAGGAGAAAGTTAAAGTGTATGATCTAATTAAATGAAGCTACCCAGGGGCAATATAATTATATAACTAAGAACTATTTAAATGGGACCAGAGGAGTTTTTTTTAATTATTTGTGTTTTCAGTGGTCCTAATATTTACGGGGATGGCATTCCATGCTTTTTCAACAGAAATGGAAAACAAGGAGTCCCCAGAGCTATTGTTGCTTTTGCCTGTATCAGCCAGTGCTTTATTGGTGGATCTTAATAAGTGTTTGTTAAGAGCAGGAACTCTATCAGGATAATATAGAATTTGGTGGCTATTATAAGCTGGATATATGTGAGCAGGTTGGGTAATTCTAACCAGGATAGTTGCTTGATTGCTATGCAGTGATATGTCTTGAAGGGTGAGTTAGTAGCAAACCTAGCTATTTTATTGTAGCAGGTGTTTAGTTTGTTATAGTCTGCTTTGTTTAGGTTGACGAGTATGGGGGAGGCATAGAGGAGTGTGGATAGTAGGTGGATTCTTGCGATGGTGGCTTTACTGTCATTGCATCTATATAAGGTTCCAAGTTTTTTATGGGCTTTCTTTATTGTCTGTGCAATGTGCCTATCAAATTTCATGTTATGATGTATGATAACCCCTAGACGTTTGGTGTGTTGGACAGAGGTGTTATTAGCTGAGAATATTGTGAACTGTGGAATGAGGTCTAAGGCTCTAGTGGGATAGAATATCATTAGCTGTGTTTTATTGGGGTTAATTATTAGTTGACAGTTGGCTAACAAGGTTTCAACAACAGTAAAGGACTCGTGTCAATTCCTGGAGTTGAGTGAGTGATGGACTGAAGCTAGAGTGGAGTCATTGGTGTACTGGACTAGAGTGGCATGCTGGGTAGATTTGTGGAGTTGGTTGATGAATATGTTGAAAAGAAGAGGTCCAGGAATGGATCCTTGGGGACCCCTAGGGTGACGGGTAGGAGGGGAGATAAGGTGTTTTGCCATTTTACTGCTTGTTGGTAGTTGGTTAGATAGTCTTGAAACCATGGTTGTGTGGAGTGGCTTAGATTAAGATCGGAGAGAGCAGAAAGGAGTTTGGGATGGGAGATAGTATCGAAGGCCTTGGAGAGATCTAGGGATACAGTGGATACTAGGTTACCATTGTTTCGATGTTTGTTTACTGTGTTGGTAAAGCTAATAAAGGCTGTGATGGTACTCTGATTGGGGTGGAATCCATGCTGGGTGTTGGTTAGCAGTTTATCAGTCAGGAGATAGTGCATTATTTGGGAATGTATACATTTTTCGAGGATTTTAGATAAAGGGGATAGAATGGCATTTGGAAGGTAATTAGATAGTTCCTCCTTTGTGGAGTGGTATTATATGTGAAATTTTCCACAGAGAAGGAATGTGTTGTTCTGTGGCTTTGGCTGTCATCTTTAGATATTCTGCAGGTAATTTGTCAGTGGCCAGGGTTGTGGGTTTAAGCCTATTTAGGTATTTATATATTGTGCTAGTTGGGACAGGCTGTAAGGAGATGTTTTGGTCTGCTGGTACAGAAGATAGGTTTGGATGTGAAGTGGGAGAACTATTATTGGTGAGGGCTAGAAAGGATTTGGTGAAGTGTTCACTGAATTAGGTGGCAATATTATTGGTGGTGGTGTCAATGTTAGGGGATGGATCACTGGTCTTTCCTGGTTGTAGGATTTTATTAATGGCAGTCCAGAATTTTTGTGGGTTATTTTTGTGTTTGGTTTGAATGCCTATATAGTGGTTCCTTTTGTCTGTTCTAATTTGTTTTTGGCTTTGTTCCTTAGTTCTTGGTATGCCCATCTGTTAGTTTGAGTTTTATTTTGATGCCATGAATCCCATGATTTATCTCTTTGTTTTAGGAGTGGATAGGTAAATTTGGTCAGCCAAGGGGCATAGTTGTATTTAGTTCTGACAGTTCTGATAGGGGCAAGACGATTTAAAATGTTTAGGAAAGTGTAATTGAATAGAGGTGGTGAAGGTAGATGAGTTTAAATACTTGAGATCAACAGTTCAGAGTAATGGTGAATGTGGAAGAGAGGTGAAGATGAGAGTGCAGGCAGGATGGAGTGGGTGGAGAAGAGTGTCAGGAGGTATTTGTGACAGACAAGTACCAGTAAGAGTGAAAGGGAAGGTCTACAAGAGGGTAGTGAGACCAGCTATGTTATATGGGTTGGAGACAGTGGCAGTGACAAAAATGCAGGAGTCAGAGCTGGATGTGGCAGAGTTAAAGATGTTAAGATTTGCACTGGGAATGATGAGGGTGGACAGGATTAAGAATAAGTATATAAGAGGGTCAGCCCAGGTTTGAAGGTTTGGAGACAAAGCCAGAGAGGCAAGATTACATTGGTTTGGACATGTGCTGAGGAGGGATGCTGAGTATATTGGGAAAAAGATGCTAAGGATGAAGCTACCAGGTAACAGGAAAAGAGGAAGGCCTAAGATAAGGTTTATGGAGGTGGTGAGAGAGGACATGCAGGTGGTTGGTATGACAGAGCAAGATGCAGAGGAAAGGAAGAAATGGAAACAGATGATCCACTGTGGCAACCCCTAACGGGAGCAGCCGAAAGAAGAAGAAGCAAAAGAAGAAGGAAAGTGTTATTGAAGTAGTCCGTGGCACTTTCCAAGGGGAGAGATTAGAGTGGTCTTCAGGTGCATTGATTAAGTGCAGATATGAAGTCATGGGTTTTGAAATTCTTTGTGTATCGGATTTGTTGGAGGGCAGAGGATTTTAATGGATTCACTTGGTGTTTAACTAGAAAGGTGAGAAGGTGGTCACTGATGGTGTCTGTGGGGCAGCCTGAGAGGTAGGATTGAGATGGTCTGTTAGTAAGGATCCCATCTAGGATGAACTTCTTTTCTGATGCTTTATCTACCCGTGTTGTGCTTTTGATTAGTTGAGTGAAACTGTATAGGTTTATGTGGTTAGTGGGGTAGAGCGAGTTACAGGAGGACTAGCTGATATTAATATCACCTAGTATGATCATTTCTTGGGATATCAAATCTAGAATAGATTCTACAGTGTTGATGTTATTGCCAGGGGGTATATAGGTACCAATTATATATGTGTTTTTTTTGAGTTTTCAGCTTAGTGAACATAGTTTCTGCATTATTGAACTTGGGTTGCTTGTTGACTAACATTTCAATGGTCAGGTTGTTTTTGAGGAGGGGAGCAATGCCTCCACCTCTTTTGGATATTCTCTCTTGTCTAAGAACATTGTAACCAAGAGGAACAAAGTCATTATTATTATTGTTTAATGTTTTTTAGCCAGGTCTCTGTGAGAAGGACTCTGTCAGGGGAGTAGAGGGCCAAGGTAGCGTGCATCTCTGGGATTTTGTTCACTATGCTCCTTTTGTTTATGTTGAGTATAAGGAGAGCTGTTGATTTCCTGGGGGAGGTTAGAATGTTATTTGTTTGGTAGCTTGGGGGTTGTTTTTGTTTGTAAGGGCCAGGGTTTGGGTGCACATCTCCACTAATTATGATTCAGGGTGCTATTTCAATTATAGTTTTTTAGGCATTTGATTATAGACATGTTATATTTTGAGGAAATGTATTTGTTTAGTTGGTGTTGGGTTGCTTTAAATGTGGCAAGGTCAAGATTTGAGATGTTGTAGGTAGAAGGAGATATTACTGAAAAGGCTGGTTTGTCTTGCAAATGGGTCAGGCAGGTACAGGATTTAGTCTGAAATTTTGAGTTGCTAGTATAGTGGTAGGCAGTTACTAACCTAAGAAAAATAGACATCATAAAACTAGAAGCATGCCACAGTAAAATCACCAAGTTTGCCACCGACTTTCCCTATAAGTCTTATTATATAGCTCTAAAACAACTACAATGGCTAGAATTTCCTCATCTAATCCTGTATAGCCAACTAAAACTATCCTATAAGATTTTACTTGCACAGATAAGACCCCACCCTAAGTAATTTATTTCAGCCATACATCAGTAACAGAGTATTGTGCTCCAATAACAATCGTCTTTTAGACGTCTCTACAGCCAATAACTCTGCAGTGGAGTCGCTGTACTCAACCTATATAGCTAAAAGATAGAATTCTCTACCCTCTAGCCTAACTAACAAATATTGGACCATAGTGATTGGAGCTGTCATTTGGTTTTCCATTGCACTACATTGTTATGTGCACCGTTTGGATGAGTGGAGCATAGATAGATAGATGTGTGTGTGTGTGTGTGTGTGTGTGTGTGTGTGTGTGTGTGTGTGTGTGTGTGTGCGTTTTAATACATATTAATATAGATGCATTTATTTGCTTATACACACACTCGTGTACACACACACACACACACACACACACGTATATATATATATATATATATATATATATATATATATATATATGTGTGTGTATATATATATATATATATATATATATATATGCATATATAGCTATAGTTATTTATATATATATATATATATATATATATATATATAAAATGTGTGTATATATATATATATATATATATGTACACACACACACACACACACACACACATATATATATTATATATATATTTATACATATGTATTACTAAATGGATGCATCTGTGTATATGAACACATTTGAGTTCTATTTTTATATAAAGTGTAATAATGCCTTTTTTTAGATGTGGTCTTTGGCAAGGCCTCGGCACAATTCAATGTGTTTGTCTTACTGCTTTCTACAATATATTTTTGTTATCTGCTGATTCAGTGATCACCTCCAGTATGCAGTAGTTCATGAATTTGTTCAACTGCAGGCAAAGTAAATTTGCCTTGCATTCTGAAAAAAAAAATGTTTTAACTGGAGGTTGTCTAGTACAAAGTCCAGTAGTTTGCCAGTAGTAACTGCCCTCTTGCTGGTAGTAGAATCTCCATCTTTGACAATATGTTCCCTGTCCATGAGTTATTTGGTAAGCCACCCACTGACATTATTGGTTACACACAGTTGATTGACTTTCTGTATAATACCCAAGTTGGGAATTGTGTCACATACCTTCAAACAGGGACAGATTTCAGACCAAGCTGTTGTCTTGCCACATATTGGCCCTTTGTAGTTCCTGGATGACAGACTGCAGTGATGGTGCTTTTAACAGTTTCTGCATGGGGCATGTTGGTTGGAGCCTTTATTGACTTCTTGAGACACCTGTGACTTCACTCCAGGTAATGCATGTTTCTGGTGAGGTACATGCTAAAGTTTTCAGTGCACCTCGGCACTGATCCTATGATTGGTCGAATACAGTACTAGTGTTCCATCCTTGCATCTGCTGCCCACTCCCTTACTTATGTGGTTCACTGTCTAAAAAGACTTCATTATCACAGTGCACACATGGGAGTCAAAGCTGATGATACAGTCTGTGTACCTAGATCTCTAATCACATGGTACACTCATAGAGGGCTGATGTCTCTCTTGTATTTGCTGTTGGTATTTCATAGGTTCATAGGTCCATAGGTTGGTACTAGGCTATTGGCCCTAGGACCTATATAAGCCTAGCCATAACAATTCCCTGGCTATTTCTTCCCACAATATTTACTTCCCTGGACCCCTGTCTAGCAGGGCAACTGACATGATCCCCGGGGTGAATTTCCTATCTCCCATCCAATCGTTAAGGTTCCTTTTGAAGAGGGCCAAAGAGGTGCTCTTCTTGACATGTATGGGCAGTCTATTCCAGAGTCTGGGGAGTCTCTGGATCAGTAACCTATCTCTCCAGCATGTTTTGTTCATTGTGATGACAAGGTTTATATCCCCTGAGAGTGTGGCTCTGAGGGATTGGGATTTCTTTAAGTGTAGCATGTCCAACAGCTCTGGGTTTGACATGGCCTTGTATGTTAAGCAGAGATCGCCTCTGAGAAGATGATATGCGACTGGGTATAGCTGCAGTTTTTTTAGATGGTCAGCATAGGGCATATGCTTTAGGCCTGTGATTCTTTTAGTGAAGTATTTCTGCGGCCTTTCCAGTTGTTGCAGATGTCTTGAGAGGTACATACCAAATGGGACATTGTATTCTATAATGGGTCTAATGAGGGATGAGTACAGTGGGTCAATGACCTCCTTTTTTTTTGGATGAGAAGCCCTTAGTGATGAGGTGTGCCACATAGAAGGATTTCTTGACTGTTGTGGTGATGTGGTTATCAAAGGTGAGACCACTGCCCACCTGTAACCCTAAGTCTCTCATTACACTTTTGGTGTTAACTGTACTGCCACCTATGTGGTAATTCATGGGTACATGTTTTTTCCCAAAGGGGATAACTATACATTTCTTGGCATTGAGCTTGAGCCCATTGCTCTGGCACCAAGCATCTGTTTCTGTAAGGCCCTTTTGTAGAATATCCACATCAATTGGGGATTCAATAATGGTTCCCAGTTTGCAGTCATCTGCAAACTTTGTTAGCCAGAGTCCT
This sequence comes from Protopterus annectens, assembly GCF_019279795.1. NCBI lineage: Eukaryota > Metazoa > Chordata > Ceratodontiformes > Protopteridae > Protopterus > Protopterus annectens. The sequence continues at coordinate 541,339,013 of NC_056727.1, forward strand.
TTATTGTTGGCCTGTACTTCAGAGAAGTAAATGCCAAACAAGAGCGGTCCCAGGACTGAACCCTGAGATACTCCACTTGTCACTTGTCTGATGCTGGATTTGGAGTTGGCTACTTTTACAGTGTGGATTCTGTCAGTAAGCCAGTTGGCAACCCATCGAGTGATGTAGGGATTAATGCCCAGCTTTGTAAGTTTTTCTATGATTCCAGAGTGGGGGATGGTGTCAAAGACCTTGGCGAGGTCCAGATAGGCTGTGTGGACCACCTTACCCTCGTCCACAACTCTGGAGACTGGTTCAAAGAAGAATTGGGTTCAGGAGACAAGATCGGCCCTTCACGAACCCAAACTTGGTGGGGTCCAGTGTTTGAAGGTTGCCAATGTCTGTTTATAAGTTCCATGATAATACATTCCATGGCCTTGCAGATCAGGCTCGTCAGACTGATGGGGAAGTAGTTTCCAAGATATAAGGTGGATCCCCCCCTTGTGGAGTGGGATAACTGTAGCTGTGCGTCACTCAGTGGACACAAAACCTGAGGTGAGGCTATGGTTAAACATGACTCTTAGGTGAGGTGCCAGTTCATTTTGTAGTCCATGTAGTACACAGCCTGGGATGTCGTCTGGTCCCATGGATGCTGTATTCTTAGCTTTGGAGAGTTTGGTTTTTACCTCTGTGGCCGGTATTACAGGAATTTGGCAATCTTTCTGTATTGAGATGGGCCCTTTAGGGGTGAGGGGGGGGGTGAAGTTGGCACTGAATCAATTTGCCAGGATATTGGCAATATCCTTGGGATCAGTGTATTTAATGCCATTCTGTTGTAGCTCAGAGCAGATCTGAGCATTGCCATTTAGATTCTTGACATAGCTGTAGAATGCCTTGTGGTTGTCTTTGGAATCTGGCAATTTTATTTTCATAACTAGTTTTGGAGGATTTTATGAGGGATCTCAGCTTCTTACTCAGGCTGGTAAGGAAGTTTTTTGCATCCTCTTTTCTGCAACAGTTTCTTCCTTTTGTTGTAAAGTTTGTTTATGGCAGGGGACCACCAAATTGGCTTCCTTTCTTTGGAGGAGAGCATGTTGGTTCTATTTGGGATGGTACGATTCATGCACGAGTGTATGTGCTCATACAGTGCCTTAGTGTAGGATTCAGCAGTCAATCTTTCAGTTCCCATCTGCATGGGTGTCATGAAGTTTGTCACTTCTGACTTGAGTAGCATGAAGTTGGCTTTAGAGAAGTTTTTTACGGAGGTTTCCTTACTGGGGGTTGGGGGAGGGATGTTGATGTCAAGGATGTTTAGCTTATTGTCAGACCTGACCAACAAGGGGGTGACCATAGGTGTGGCCATGTTATTAGCTGTAGAGAGCAGGCATGACCTCTAATTATGTGGAGTTTGTAGGAATGGGTTGAAAACAGAGTTTTGCTCCAATATGTGATTAAGCACTTTTGCAGTACTTTGAAAAGATGACACCTAAGAGTAGATCAACTTTATAGTAGTTTCATATCTGTCTGGCTTTGTAGAAGATGGTACAGAGGTGTTCCTCGTGAAGAAATAAATTTAAATAAATGTAAATTGCTATGTCTGTAGCTCTTGATTAAGTGGAAGAAATCTGTAAATAGATGTTCACGTGTGTGTGTGTGTGTGTGTGTGTGTGTGTGTGTGTGTGTGTGTGTGTGTGTGTGTGTGTGTGTGTGTGTGTGTGTGTAGGTATATATGTCTGAACCTACATATACAGATGCATCTCTCTCTCTCTCTCTTTCTATTACTTTAAGATGAGCATCATTACTGCCCTCTGTTGTTACTTATTTGGCACATGCTGGACTCTTTCTATCCATGAGTCATAGTTTTACTTGTGCATGCTTTGTTCCCACTAGTATAGTTAACGTATAACAGAAGATAAACTTCATACTATTTATTAATATTATTCTCTTTGGAGTGAGCAATTATTTATCCTGGAAGCCCTGAATTACCATATAAATCTAATTGTTTGCATTGTTTGGACAGTGCTATTGCAAGGATTGCCAAAGTGTATGACTACAGTGATGTACATTCCTATTTATCTACAAGTCTTTGCTTTGTGAAGCATGTATATAGCAGTCTGTGGCACAACCCAGATGTTAGCATCATCACTGCATAACCAGGCATATTGTGTTACTTGCCCTTGTGTGTCTGTAACAGTAATTCATGCTTCTTTGCACTGAGCACAGCATTAGAGATGTGCAGGACTTCTGAGAGGAGTTCAAAGTTTCTTTTTCTTGTATTTTTTTATTGAAATTTTGTTGTTTTTTAGTGATTATATTAATCACAGTGGTTTCCGGATCAGTACATTTCTGAAGAGATTGTAACTAACCATTGAAACCCTCTATCATCACAGAGGCAGTAGCCTGCCTTTGACCCATTATGCATCACAAATCATGACTGCTAACTGTGTAAGCTGGTGTGCATGGCAAACCTTTCTGTAAATTGCGTTATCTTTATCATTCACTAGTGAAATTTGTGCTCACTGCATATGCTGGTTTCTTATGATGAATGATAGTCACATTATCCAAGTTACAGGAAAATGTATTCACATCTAATTCAATTTCAGACATTGTTAAAACTACCTGTCTCTTATAGCCACCTGTAATGTAGTTGTTTTTCTTTTGAAGTAACATGTAAGACAGTACCTCATGCAGCACAATCAGGACGCCTGTAGGAGGGTCATGGCAGGCTGCGTCATGACTGCCACTCCATTACTTTATAGTCGAACCGCTTAGTGCAAGGTATTTTTTAAACAACAAAGTTAACCCATTTACTTAGGAGCCCTAATTTGTGCAGTCGGGTGTCACATGAGAGGCCTGACATTTCTTTCAGTGAAACTTCCTTCCTATGGAAAGCCAGTGTGGTATTTCTTATTCATAAGCCCTCACATGTTATGTCTACAGAAGTCATTCAAAGATATTTGCATCTGCTGTTTCCTACTAAATGAGGACAGTGTCAACCCTGCACTTCAGAGCAAATCAGGCTTTGTTCTCTTTTAATCTAATTTACAGCACCAACCTTCACAGACACTAATTTGCATTTGCATGCCTATAGCATGTTTCTTTTCATCTTTTGGGGGGGCTCCTCCACGGAGGGCTTTCCCACTTCACATAATCTGTGCCTTTTGATATGCACATACTTACTTCAAAGCATTTTCCTTACATGACAGGTTACAAACTCATTATTCAAAAATGGAGAGCATACTGAATGTAATCACCTGTTTTCTGTACCCTTCAGCACATTACTTTCTATTTTGTTGTAAAGCTTATTTTCAAAACTAGACATTTATTTTATTTTATTTATGTATTTTATTTTACAGTTTGTTTACCGGGATAGTCCATTGGGACAAGAAGAGCCTGTTTTCAATGGAGTCCCGGGGAGAAAAGCTCCATGAACAACAATATAATATGAATACAATGCATTTACATTTATGTAATACTATTGAATAATGATGATATTACATAACATGATAAAAAATTTACAACTGCAGTGAAAATTCAGTTAAAAAGGGGTTGCCACAGTGGAACAGTCAGCTAATGATTGGCAGTCAATTTTTATGGTGCCGAGTTGCCAGCCCAACACCCAACCTTCAGCGAAGGCACGCACATTCACGCATGTCTTTCAGAGGCCACTCGACCGTGGGGAGGACATGCAGACTCCACACAGAAGGAATGCCCTGCACTCCAGCCAAGAATCGAATGGGAGAACCTCTTGCTGTGAGGCAACAACGCTACCACTGCACCACCGCAGAGGTAAAAAAAAAATCATTGGTACATATTCCTGTTAGATTTGTTACAATGTGACATTACAGTTTTGCATGAAATCTTAGCAGAGTTAAAGTAGGATAGGGGAATAAGAGGTATTAATTGTTGAATGTAAGAAGGGTGGGACATAGGGTTGCCAGCTATCTGGTTTTTGACGGACTGTCAGGTTTTCTGACAAATTGTCCAGTTACAAATTTCATTCAAAATCAGACACGTGAAGTCCGGGTTTTGTGCCACTGGCACGGTCTCAAGCGTTTGTCCCACGCCATCTTTACACTCTCTCTCTCTCCCCTCCTTATTGCCTGTGGACCCCACACACACTACATAATTCTTAACCACTTTTTAATGAAAACTGGATGCATATAACATATATTCAAGACTTCCACTGCTTAAAATGTAGGTTCTGTGCATGTATGCCTGACTCTTGAATCAAGAGTCAGGCACACACACAGAACCTACATTTTAAGCAGCCTAGCATGGTTAACTACACTGCTGGTACAGTGACTGTGTTTCAGAATTTGATTAGCGGCCAGACCTATAGAAAACAATCATTCGTCACAGGTCATGGCTAGCTTAACTGATAAAACTTGCTCCTTTTCATTTTATATGCAAGGAAGTGGAGGCCGTAGGGTTCTGTGGATCAACACAGCAGCACTGTCGTGAACTCTGGGTTCTACAGTCTGTCTGACATTTTACAGGGTGGTAGTTGCAAACAAGATTAGTAACGGAAAAGTGGTCCTTAGGATTTTAGGCACCCTCATGAATTTTTACCAATCTTTTTTTTTTGTGACGTCAGCCCACAGTGATTCAGAAGTTGCAGGCTTGCAGCCCTATTGTGCAAATCAGCTTGTGCTGAAGCAGATGCACATAGGTTTAAGTTATTGCCAGATGGATGTTTTGTAAAATGTGCAATTGCGCTGATGTGACTGATATTTGTTTTTCATTTCCACATAAAGGAACCTAAATTCTGAGGTTTATGCCTATTTTACAAACCCATTTTATATAATTTTTAAAAGTAAGTAGCACCTTTGATTAAGGTTGTTGATGCTGTGCTTGCGGACGGTCCTGGTCTGCTTTTTGGCTGTACTATACAGGTCCAGGTACATTTTAGTAAATTAAGAAGGTCGTATATGTGCTATAGACATCAGCTGAGTGTGTAACAGTGTCAAATTGTGTGCAAGTGCATCGCGGGTGGTGGTGAAGTTGAAGCAAAGCAAAGGGTATACATATTTTTTTCAACATGTTGATATTAAGGTCTGGGTGTTTTAATAAGACACCCGTCAGTATAAAGTACTTTTACACAGGTTCATAGCGATATAACTTCAGAATGTAATGATAGTGTTTATATTTAAAATGTTTTTAATTATTGTATCAGAATGTATACTTTTTTTGCCAGAATTAGATATTTCCCAATGGTACGTACTATGTCTGAAAAGGTAAGTAGTTGATGCAGTAAATCAGGTGATGTCATCATGACATCACAAAATGGGCAGAATGTGGGTGGGGAGGGGTGGGATGGGTGGGGTTACTGGTGACACAAGGGGTGTGGCTTTACTCCAGTTTTAGCCACGACAAAAGGTGGCAATAAGAAAGAAAGAAAGAGGTAGAGCAAGACTTGTATTTTACTATGTTTTTATTCTTGATATGTAACAGTATCTGTTTTAGAATTCTTGTCTATTGTTTTTCTCATATATGTTTCTACTAAAGCATGCTTCTGCTTCATGATGATTTTTCTAATACTGTCTAATATTGGAGCTTTTCTCCTCGGGTCTCCACTGAAAACAGGCCCTCAAGCCCAGCTGGACTAACCCGGTTAAGAAATGTCAATAAATAAATAGGAGTAAATTATAAATATAGACCATCTGTTTGACAGACATACAACAATGTGCTACTAGTACTCAACCATACACAGTGACTGTTATCTGAAATGACAACTTGCATATAATCATTATGTACTGGTTACCTGGTAAAGGGTGTTTTTTTTGCCTTTTTCCTTGATATTGAAACTACTCTATGACTCTCTTTGTAGGCCCAGCAATTTTCTTTCCCAGCCTCATCCATTTATGTAACCTTTTTTCCTAGAACCCTTTGTAATTTTTGGCTTTGGCTCTCCAACAGCAGCTGCCATGGTATCACATTTTTAAATAACTGTATGTGATGTTTATTGAATAGCTATTCATCACACATGCTGCTTCGAGTTGCTGATAGTCTTAAAATCCCAAGTATTTACTGTTTATGAGGTTTTATGCCTTTATTGACTCAAGCTTTGTGTAACTTAAGTTTCAGGTATAGGTGAAGGAAAATCCAGGATGAAAACAGTGCTTGCTTTCCTGTGTACACTGGCTTAATCTTTGTCAGTGTACACTACCTGACAGTGCAAAATGACTATGTACTCACTTATGCACATGCTGTCTGCTATCTTCCAGTGTCTGTGTCTGAGGCTTGCTGACTGTTTCACTATAACTTCAGCAGAAACTGTGGACTTATTGATGAGATCATTGATTTTTATGACATAATCTGCTTGTTTACATAGGATTGCTTGCTTGAGCTGAATGTGAATGCATGGTCTCAAAGTGTCATCACAACTGTAAGTGTTCTTGAGTTAAACATGGACCTAATTTGTGAATACATGCTTAACCTGTTGCAGTGCATGACTACTTTCCATTACTTTTATAATGACCACCCCGGAGATCACTCCAGTGACTCTACTCGACACAGGCACTGGGAACTAAGTCTGGTGGCACAATGCCAGGGTAATGCTATGGGCTAGGCTTGTAAAGCCTCCAGGTTCATTAGCCTAGTACAGACCTATGAGCCTATAACAGTGCTATAGTATTGCATTGTTTCAGTGACCAACCGAGAAGTCTAAGAAAGTATGGCCTCCCAGCCGAAGTTGCATACCATTATGCCGTACAGTTTTGAGTCTGTATATATAGTCAGCGTCCACCTAAACAATCATGCAGCTGCAGTAGTAGCAGTGAGGAGGATGGCAGATGTACACCAGATGTTGAAGACATGAAATGGTGTACATGCCAGCTCTGCATTCCAATGAGTACTGTGCGTAAATGTTACTGCTGTGCATCATCGACCTGTGCAAAAGCAAACATCAGTCAAATTCAATCTCCATCACCTTGTATTACCGTACATCCACTCTTTGAAAGTACTTGTCTGACACTGCATCTGTTGCACATCCTTTTTATGAGCCATGTACATGTTCAGAGGTAATTTTCAATGGACTCATTGGTCAAACAGGTATTATCATGTCCTTTATCACTCTGCATGTCATGAATGTTGTCTTTTCTAAAATGTGGATAAGGCAATTAGTGGGCTATACATGAAGTAATCGATGCAGTACAGTGGCACTGTACCATGCCATGCTTATGATTGCAATATAATGGGAATGCACTGTAGTACTTGTAGTCTATGTTTTGCTGTAGTTATTGCACTAAACCAAAATAAAGCTATGGTGTGCTGAACTTTTAAGAAATTGTGAATGGTAGGAAGTAAGGCTCTTATGCAGTGTTTCCCAGGGAGGTCAGATGTGAGAATTGTAAAATTTCATTGTAGATCAATGCCATTTGACAATTGATGATATTAAGGTGCTAACTATTGGGTGGCCATCTACGCCCACAGAGGTTATTTTAATTGCATGGTGCATGTACTGGCACTGACAAGTGGGTGACCATTCAGTATATGTAAACAGTTAATATAGTGTGCAGTATATGAGTAATGCATTGCATCATAATCTGCATTGACTTGCAGTGAAAGTTTTACTTGGATGAAAGTGAGCATGCCCACCATGCATGGGTGAAGAATATCTATCACTTGAAGTTATAGCATTGTCTGTGCAGTAACAGTATGAACACTGTGGTGACTGTGACCTTTTCCTGTTATGCAGAGTATACAGATTTGTCTCTTACTGAGTATATGTATTATGGATGTACAATAAACATTGTGGTGACTGTGACCTTTTCCTGTTATGCAGCGTATACAGATTTGTCTCTTACTGAGTATATGTATTATGGATGTACGATAAACATTGTGGTGACTGTGACCTTTTCCTGTTATGCAGAATATACAGATTTGTCTCTTACTGAGTATATCTATTATGGATGTATGATAAACATTGTGGTGACTGTGACCTTTTCCTGTTGTGCAGCGTATACAGATTTGTCTCTTACTGAGTATATGTATTATGGATGTACGATAAACATTGTGGTGACTGCGACCTTTTCCTGTTATGCAGCATATACAGATTTGTCTCTTACTGAGTATATGTATTATGGATGTACAATAATAAAACACTTGGTTATAGACATCAAGTGGTCATCCCATCATGCATTGTAAACACCATATGGCAAAGATTCCCCTCGGAGGAAAATGATTACATTGGCTTTTGAAGGTTTCTGGTTGTTTCCAGAGAAGCACTTGAAGATGACTGACAAGTTTTTGAACCAGTCATAAGCTTGAAAAAAGTTATTTTATTGATTCTGTTGATTGCATAGTTTGTATTTTTATAGTGCATAGTGAACTTCTATTTATGTATTATAGACATTTATAAAAATATTTTTTTCTGCATTACGGCTGATATATAAAAGGTAATAGATTTATATATATATATATATATATATATATATATATATATATATATATAAAACAGGAAAACTCCTTTGTTGTGTGTCAGATATATAACTAAAAAGTGCTAATAAACATGCCCTGGGATTCATGAAGCTCGGTGCAAGGCTGGCGTAAGGCTTGCGCCGTCCGTGCGGTGTATATATGGAGTAGTCGCGTCATATGCATATTAATGAAGGTGTGCAGCCGCCACAGCCACGTGCATAGGAAATGTGCATGAGTGCATGGGGTGTAAAGAAGTTGTGCATGGAGGCGTGTCAATGTCAGCTGTCGATGAGCAACCTAAACTGCTGAATATTATATTCCGTCTGCAATAGTAATCGTACCTATCAGTGTCCGTGGATACTGAAATGTAGGCAAAGCATGCAAGATAGTCCCTGTGAACAGAAAATGAAGAATCAAACACAAATGCACGGTAGGGAATAACGGGTCCCTACCCTTGAACAAATGACATGAAAAACGTGTGCCCATAGTCCAACGTAGTGTTGATAGCTATACCATGTGGAAGTGAAATGTATCATATGTTAGCGCGCCGCCAGTAGATATGTCCAGCCCAACGGAGAGGGTCACCAGCCGACCCATAATGTGAGGGAGGGAACATAGCTGTGCAGATGTGTCCATAACAAAATACATGAGGAGAAATGTAGATATATGTAGTGACCGCATGTCTGAATCATATCCCACAAGGCATATAATAGTCACATACAAAAAGTATGTCCGTATTTCACATACCAAATGTAATAGGAAATAGCATATGCATGTAAACGAAACAGAAGGAGCATATAAACAGCTATAACAATACTGACACATGTAGGCCGAAAGGAACAGTATGATCCATACCGTCGACCAAGATTATCACCTGTCCCACTTTGCGAGCGACAGTCCCTCTGTGGGCAGATGTGTCCTGACACAAACTTGTAAAACTGGCAAATGTCCAGAAAATATAGGACATAATTATTCCGTAGACGTCATGTAATAGTTGCATTAAACATATTTCACTGAACGTATATTACATAAATGTCATAAGAAACAGAATAAGACACCGAAATGCTACAAGAATAATGCTTAGATACAGGCAAGAATTGTAAGTTCTATCTGCCGAACTGACCGTGGGTATGTGTCGGCCTGTAAAATATGCTGTGTTCACCGCAAATGTCACACTGTGGCCAATTGAAAAGGTGGAAACACAACCGTCGACTGTGGGGAGGCATTGTCCACAACTGTCAGGCATGTGTAAGGAATAGCTTGGATATAGGAAAAGGTGCCATCCTACCAATGAGTACAACAGGCTGGCAAAATCTGGAAGGCAGCTGTATAATCCGAACATGTATGTGACACAGTTGAATGGGTAGTACCCAGATATACCAACCAAGTAATGAAAGTGAAGTACGGGCATGTACTTATGTGCGTGAGGTATAGCATGTGGAAAGCAAACATGGCAGGGTAGTCCACACAACCATAAAGGTACCCGACACATGTAGGGTAGTCAGTGTGTAACTCTGGCCGTGTCATGGGCCAACAACCAAAGTAGTGCTCTATGGGTTGTGATGAATTTGCGTGTGAGGGGTGGGTGGTTAATGGTAAAATCCTCAAAGGCGATACTGTGTCGTATACAGAAAAGGTGAACCGAAGGTGTATGAGGGGGCAGCGGGTGAAGTGGAAAGAAACACAACCACATGTAGAAACAGCTGCAAGACAAGCAGACAGGCCATAGTGTAGAACACAATCCCACAAACATATGAATATGGAAATGTGTGAGACAAATGTATAGATAGGTCACCATCACATACCCACAGATGGGTCCTGATGGAACTGGCCATAACAAACGCAACACACCTGGATGCATAATGGCCTACTCAGCATACCCTCCACAACACACAACCTGCCTCCATACCAGAACGTCCACCAAATCCAGCCGTACTTGGTCCACTGGTTCGTTGCAGACACAGCTACACACAGTGATATGTTGTAGGTATTGTCACCCTAGGCAGTGTCAGGATTGCAAACCATGTATCCCCTGCATGTAAAACCCCTGCACATTTTCGTAAAGCCACAAAAATCTTCATTATCTAACTTGTTTTGGTCTAGTCCAATTTTTGGGATATCCCTTTTGGGATAACCAACTTGTGTAAATAGTAGAATGGGTATGACGACATGATGTCCAATCCTGTAGATATCTGGACACAAGTCAGAACGTGCAGTGGAGGTCCATGACACTGTCCAACCCTAAGTGGGCATGCATAACCTACCACCCAGGATAAAACACCTTCCCGTGACGCACGTGTCCAGACATGAATAGGAGGGAGAATATAATGCACACATTTGCATAGTGGCAAATGGCATGAGGGTGAGGAAGACACTGACATAAACAGGTCAACCCTGATCAAGTGTGAGGGACACTGACTGTGTGCAGGCGTGACCGACCATACCTGTCAACCTATGTGAGCAAGATATCTGGACAGAGCCATGAATACAAGTGAGACAAAGGTCCAAAAACAGGGACAATCTGTAAAGATAGCTCTTAGAAACATAGACATTTGATAGAATAACAGTTTGCACATTTGCATTAATGTCCGGAGTATGAAGTCTGAAACCCAACTCTCTGTCAGCACGTTCCGACTGCAGTCTTTAATGCTGAGCTACTGCTGTGCCAGAACACAACAGCGTATTAGAGGTCTGTGCCATACCACTCAACTGATCAGATATTCGCAGAATGACTAGGGTTACCACCTGTCCCACTTTGCGAGTAACAGTCCCTCTGTAGGCAGTTGTGTCCTGTGAAAAAAATCAAGACATAGCAAATGTCCTGAGAGTTTAGGACAAAGTTATTTCCTAAGTTTCTTTAATAGTTGCATAAAACAGTTATTTTATATACGTTATGTGAAGTAGCATAAGCAATTCAAATGTTACTAGAATAAGCTATTATATGTTCAAAAAAGGTTAAGTTTTGTACTATGCATGGCTGTAGGTATGTTTTGTCCTGGAAAATCTGACATTTCTACAGAACATGTCCCACTTTGGGCATTTGAAAAGGTGACAACCCTAAGAATGACCAGAGGTTTGCCCCATATTGTTGTTGTGTGCCTCCAACAATCTGCAGCAGTGTGGTAAATAGCTGAGGATTGACGTTACTAAATAATGAGAAATATCCTGAGTTTAAGACTCCACATCCTTCAGAAAAGTCATGCTAATGCAAAACATAGTATTCTATCAATGTTCTAAGCTTGTAAGAGCAATCGTTAAAATGTGTCCCTAATTGTCCCCCCATCGTCTAGGTTTTGCACAGGTTTGGTGCTGTAAGAGGTTGAGAGGTATGGTCCATACATATTTACAGTAACAACCCTTCACAATTGTGTAATGTACAACTGCATACCTGTAGTCACTTCATGTCCAAAATAATAATCCCCGTATGACTGTATACAGGTAATAGTAAAATGTGAATGGGAACACACCTCACCGTGGAGTATGGACTGTAACAACCCCACCCATAATATGTATTGCCAACAGAATAAGCTGCTGACAGGTGCCCAAACACGTGTGTCTATAAACACAGGTAAAACTTCAAAATAGGGAGAAAATCCCTGTCCATATGCTTCATCTGACATTTGAACTCGGCCAGGGAAGTTCCATTCACCAGGTGGACAAGCCTAAACCCAGATCACTACATGAACACTCTGACAATCAAAGACATGTTTGTGCCTGGACTATATGCCTTGGTGTTCTGCATATCCTCGGAGTGATTAACAATGCAGCTGGAGTCCACAGCAGTAGGCAATAGGGAATGTGTAATATGTAGTACCGTGTTTTTCCCAGCAGGAGAATGGATGCCTGTGTTGTAGGTGAAGTGGTGAGGCGTATGTTGATGTAGCTAAGTACTATGGGTATGCATATTAATGAGGGAGAACACCAATAGAATAGTGGTTCCAGCATCCGGCCAACGTGATTGCAGTCCCAGTTGACCTACGACCACTGCACATATAACTTGAAAGTGTAATGAATGCGTTCGTGCTGTACACACATTTAAATATTTAAAGGTGAATGTGTGTTTCGCAGCAGTCCATAAACCGGAATACAGATATGTAACTGTTACGGTCAGAATTATGAAAGTTCACGTAAGCACAAATATCTATGAAACATATGTAACCCACCTGTGCGTGTGTAATCCGCTCACAGCATAGAAAATGAATGCTGTTTTCCCCATGTTCTATGTACATGGCTCATACCTGTTAACCCCATAAAGTACGAAACTGGACAAAGCCATGAAAACAACTGGTACAAATAGGGGCAATCCCCAGATATTGCCCTAACAAACATAGAAAGTGGATAGAATAACAGGTGTGTCACTAGCATGGATTCCCTGAAGGGTATGAAGTCGTAACCTGAAATGTTTGTCATTATTTACCAACTTCAATCTTTAATGATATGCCACTAACTTGCCAGACAGACACAAGGTTATGAAAAACGGACCAAAGATAAGAGGCAAACAGCTGTACATGCAGCGGAAATCTGTACAGTTGAAAGGTATGATATGGAGATGTATACACATATATCCACAGACATAAACCAAAGCAAATTATGAAATGAGGAATGTACAGAGATATGTATGTATGTACATATCTATACACACACGATACATGAATAGATATATACACAACAAACATATGTCCCTGTACATATAACACATGTACATAAATAGGTCACGGTATAGCTATTATGGATAGACAGACAGACGTGCATGAAAGGAGAATACACCGCTGCTTTCCAAACAATTGCCCGGAAAGTACCAGTGTGACAGGGCCTGCAAGTTCTACACGTTAAACATGCATATAGGGGTCCTTTGCAGGACCCCAAAAATTGATCCCGTATGAGGGGTGAATCGTCATTGATGCAAAAGACGTCACAAGTGCAACTACGATATAGCTGTACATGCAACAGTAGCAGGTGCAAGGGTAATAACACATGGGTCGATAGAATGTATGACGTACGACCTGATATCCGCAGAGTGGGGAGTGCTCAGAAGTGTCCTCACACTTTATTATCACTCACATTAAACATGTCTAATGGGTACTGTGGAGGGGTGTCAGGTATGGGAATCATGGGTATGCAGAAATGGGCCTAGGTGTTGGTTGGCACAGATCTATTAGGTACGCCTCATGGGAGTGATCAATATTCCTATGTGGGTATAGCACACGGCTATATTCTCAAAAAAAGGTGCAACCCATCTACTGGATATTGTGTAAACCATTGGGGGAAGACGTAGGGACCTATATCAGTGTCATGTAGGCGATTATCATGGATGGACATGCGTACGACCAAGATGGTAACCATACCTGCCAAAATGTCAGAATAAGACAGCTGGACTAAGGCATAGTGCATGAAATACAAATAGGGACTATATTAAATATACCCCAGACAAAGTCAGAATGTTGATAGAATAATTGCGTAGTCAGGAATATGAATGTTATGAGAGTTAGTAATCATGAAATAGAAATGTCAGTCATGATTACCTAACCGCACAGTCGTCATGCCTTGCCAGCAATCTACCAGAAAAGCACATTATCATGACAAATGTAACAGAATCATAGGTCAAATCCCAGGGCATATACCCATAATGTGTACAGGTGAGAGGTATGAAGGTAACCCATCCTAATGAAATGTACAGAACTAGTGATACTAGGTGGACAGGTGAGAAGAAAGACGTCAGGACAAATAACAAAACATGTACAAGTCAAAAGCATGTATTTCCATAAATGTGAATGACAACGTATGCCCTGTGAAAGTCAATGTGGAAGGTTAATAGACTCAAAAGACATGTGTCCCTCAGGGTGTCATGCAGTGTCACTGATACAGTGTCCAGTCCCCCATACTCGTATGTGAGCTCTGCTACTGACGGAAAGCACAAATACCGGCGTACACATAAGGTACATGATAGAATAATTAGTGTGGATAAACACCTGTTGGCCTGTGTGAGGAATATAACCCTCTGGATGGGTGTGTCCTGCACTAGGAATGTAATGGCATCTGGCCTGTGATGGCGCCATATATTGTGTGTATTGGTGTAAGAAAATTGATTTCCAGTATCAGAAACATACCTCGCAACTGTACACAGTCTCGCAGAATGTGCAGATGTATGCCTCATATGTTTGGTGTGTTCCTCTTACAATCTGTACCTGTCTGCCAAATACCTGAGAACTGACGTCATTAAATAATGACAAACATATGAGTTTAAGACCCCAAATCCCTCAGAAAGGTCATACTAATGCAAAACCTATTATACTGTCAACTATCTATGTTTGTAAGAGCAATATTTAGAATCTTCCCCTATTTGTCCCCCCATCATGTTAGGCTTTGTACAGATGTTTTGCTCTAGGAGGTTGAGAGGTATGATCAGAAACAGATACATGTCTGAGGAAACAGTATTATCGACCGCAAGATAACTCAGAAGGTATGAAAAGCGCTGCAGTAGGAAGTTCAGTATTGGCCGCAGGTATGTGCTGACATGTCAAATGACACAGCAGTCTACATGAAGTACCTATAGGGCGTCACCTTTACCAATGATGACAGTGGGACATACCCACAGCCATGCATACACCACAAATAGACATAGCACACAGCAAAGCCTAGGCCATGATACACGAAGCCTCTGGCGTGTATGGATTGAGTGAGAGTACAGCAAGGAAAGATGACTGCCAGGCTATTCAGCAAACACCCGTAGGGGCGTGCAAGACCGCCCATAACACGAACATTGCATGGACAATGTTGGGATTTGCAACATACCCCATTTGTATGTGTAAGCTATGCAAATGATGTAATTACGCGATACATGAAACAGTAAGCTGTCCGTGCAAGAGCAGAGTTATGTGCAGAAATGTACCCGGATGTTATGCGATGAACGTTCTGCACATTGCTAAACGGAGCAATGACAGCTGCAAATACAGTATGAATACAGTCGAAGAAGCATGCCAGTGTCCAAGTCCAAGGCCAGTGGCAGCTTTGTCCATTGGATATCAATAAAACAGTAGTTGTCCTCCCCTGATCTCTGGTGTGGAAGCATAGCGCAGCACCATGAGAACATGCTGCGCTTCAAAACAAGACATATATGTATAATATACATCCAAAATGTAGGTTTAGTTAGATGTTAGTATGCCATGCAGATGAATGGCAAGCTGGAGACAACATGGCTACTGCATACTGGTTCTTATGTGTGGAAGCGCTCTGTCAGAGGAGTAACAAAGCATTTGTAGGCAATGTGATGCAAGTGAGGCTGAGGATAGTGAATCACAACATGTCATGCCATATGCGGCAAGCCTCTACAGTGTAGTGTAGGTTAAGGGGATTATTAGAGTAGAAAATAGGTGACAACATGAGTGCGTATGTATAAAACATTGTAACCTCACCGGAGCAGTGTCACATGTTTGCTATCAGTACTCAGTGGAAGAGGCGTGTTATGAGCTATCCTAGGGAACGTCAGGAGACTGACGGTGTATGCCATGGATACCACCGATGTGACCTGCAAACCTGCCCACAGTGTGTCTGCGCCTGTGTGTGCCAGTAAGCCCGAGTAAGCATGTGTGCACCCGTGTGCGCGTGTGGAGTGTGGAAGAACGAGTAAGCTAGTGTATGAATGGTGAAGCCCGTGTAATGTTGTGTATGCATTTGTAAGCATGTATACATGTGTACTACACACATCACACACGTACTGCACACTCAGACACACATGCTGCCAATACTACACACATCAGTGAAATGGCACATGGATGGAGAATACATCATCAGAATTAACAGTGCTGTAAACTATAGTGATGGTCATAGCTGCAATGCATAATGCCTGCTGATATACACCTGGAAGTAACACACTGTGTGTTAACAGCATGCTAACATCAATACAGTGGAATAAAGCCACCGTGTGCATCAGCACCAGGTTAGTCAGATCATGCATCAATGTTACACATCACAGGTGGTGGCACAGGTGACATCATATGCACAGGGTGTGGTGTTACATTTCTAGAGCTGTCATTGAGCCATCCGATGTACATGTAGGTGTGTGTGTGTGAGGGACAACGGTTATTGCATGGCCCAATGGTGATGCAATGGGTTTGTGTATGTGATAGTCATAGCTGTTTGTGGTAAGTGTGTGTGTCTGCATATACACAGGTACAGCATGTGTCAGCCATATACAGGAGGTTGTGGGACAGTCACAGACCGTACCTGCCAGGCTGTAGAGATCCCCATTACTGGCCATGGACACCCCTCCATGCATCCAACACAACCCAGTCCTGCACCTGTCAATGTATACACATACAGTCCTGGGATCTGTACCACAACCTGTGGATAAATGTGAGTCTGTAATGTTAACCTGAGGTGCATAGAATTGTCTGTTACTACATACGGATATGAGCCATACTCACACTCCAATGTAATAACCACTGCTGACTGTTGCTGAGATGTGCATACGACCATTCAAAGGTGCTGTACTAACATTGTTTCCAATGCCCGTGTAATACCCAGCAACACAATAACCGGTCACTACACAAGTATAACCCACGATCACTACAGCACACAGTATGTGCACTATCACAGAGCCATAGCAGATGTACATACATCCAAGGTGCTCATGTGCAGATAATGCAGCACATTCAAGAGTGATAATCCCAACATACATATCTATATACAAAATACATATGTAGATAGATATACACACACACACACGCACACACACACACACACACACACACACACACACACACACACACACACACACAACACACATGGCAGGGTTGGGAGCAGAACACAAATGTAACCACTGTACCACATGACAGCATTATGCAGTTACAGAATGCACTACCGTGATTAGTGGATCACAGGATTCACACAGGCATACGTCTAGCCTGCAGACGGTAGCATTAAAGGCAAAGACGCCGCATAGATGTTATGGAGAGTGAATACTGTAAAAGCAATGTACTGTTGTCATGCAGCTGGAAACACACACACACACACACACACACACACACACACACACACACACACACACACACTTGGCAGGACTGGGAGTCGAACATACACCTAACTACCCTATCACACTACAGCATGATGCATTTATAGAACGCGCTACTGAGATTACTAAGCACAGCAGTCCCAGAGGCAGATATCTAGGTGCGTGACATCATCCGCAAAGGCAAAGACATCGGTAGGAAATTTCTGTGGTGTGAGGTGTCTAAAAGCAAGACTGAGTCCCCAGGCGGTTGGGAGCATGTGTGCAAACACACACACACACACACACACACACACACACACACACACACACACTTGGCAGGGCTGGGAGTTGAACATACACCAAACTACCCTAGCACACTACAGCATGACGCATTTACAGAATGCGCTACTGAGATTACTAAGCACAGCAGAGCATCATCAGAGGTCATACGAGATGTCCTGACGAACTGGCCCTTGACAATCCCTCTTTTTTGGTATCCTGGATGTGAACTATTGTAATGGATATAACAAAAACCTGGAATAAAATATCCAGTTGCTCTTATATCCACTGTTCATAACAAATTTCTTTTCCCAAATTGATAAGATAATGTCAGCATAAGTGGGTGCACAATTGGCACCCATAGCCACTCCAGAGGCCTGCTTGTAGTATTCACCTGAAAATTATTCCAGGTTTTGGACGACATTTGTATCTTTTGGACAGGTTCTAATGATACAATTGTGGATTTTATGGAATATTTAAATTCCAGTACTGATTTCTTGAATTTTACTTATCAAGTACATTCAGATACAGTACAATATTTAGATGTGGCCCTTAGTGTCCAGCAAGAAGGTTTCAGATGTAACATTTATAGGAAACCTACATTTTCCAACAGTTATATCCATTACAATAGTTCACATCCAGGATACCAAAAAAGAAGGATTGTCAAGGGCCAGTTCGTCAGGGCATCTCGTATGACCTCTGATGATTTGGACTATCATTTTGAATGTTCTAGACTTACTGGGATGTTTCAGGAAAGGGGCTATCCTGTGAAATTCATCAATAAAATTTGTTTGGAAGTCCAAGAGGGTAGATATGATAAATACAGACCAGTCTTGGGCATTGGGCAATTGGAAAAAACTTCAGGGACAGTCCATCCCCAGACAGAATTTAATCAGGCCTTCATTACTGATTATAGTGCCAACTCCGGCACCATTCGCAGCATAATTCTGCATGAATGGAATATTTTTAGAGATATCACAGACCTTGGCAATTTACAAGGAAAGAGCATCAAGATGGTATATCGTAAAGGGAATAATATTAAAAATTTGCTGGAACATGAACCCAATATTAATGCTTTTAGTAATAGACGTAGGGGTACATTTAGATGTGGCACATGTTCACAATGCAAGTATATTTCCAACACTGACCAAATTTTTCTTGTAGCTAGAAATAGGGTGATAAAGTCTCCCCAGTTTTTCAATTGCAATAGTCAGAGAGTAATATATTTAGCAACTTGTTTAGAATGTCCGGCATTCTATGTGGGCAAAACCGAAAGACATCTCAAAAGGCAAATTTATGAAAATCTTTATGAAATACAGAAAGAAAATGTTTAAAATGCCCTTTATAGACATCTTTTGGTATGCCCCACGGCCAGATATGATTTTTTTTGTCCTTGAAACAATGGCCAAAGACAACCGGGGTGGCCCTTGGGAGACCAAGCTGGAGCATAGGGAAACAAACTGGCAGATCTTATTAGAAGTCAATAGGGCTCCAGGTCTCAATGATTTTATATCTATAGTGCCTCTGCTTAAATTAAAAGCTGGCAAGGTATAATTTATCAACATAACTGTGTTCCAATGAAGTACTTTTTGAACATTAGATACTTATATATTGGTATATAAAAAATTTTTAAATACATTTTTGAATAACATGTAAACATAGATTTGATGACAAACTACTTATTATGTTTTACTTATGGTTAGGGAATGTTATTTGAATATTTTTATATATATTTTATGCTTTTTCTGAAGTTTCATATTGATGTTTCTTTAAGAGAACTTATTTATTATAATACTGACCTGCACTCTATATGTCCTAGGACACAGGCCTATTGTCACCCTACAATATCCCAGGCTGTGATGTCCACAGAACTCTGAACAGCATGTCTCCCCACTGGGACACCATATTCAGTAATAGCCTTGTACCAGACATTGTGGCCCCTGACTGGCACACAGTGACAGTAGCACTCCACACAGGTGGCGCCACACTGCACGACTGGGACTATTGCCCTACACACCTCACTGGACTGTTATGCACGGCTATAGGGCACATCATCATGGACATCATTCGTTGAGTCTTTGTTGTGCTCCAGTCCTTTGATGCCAGCTGAGTTGGTCTTGTTGGGGCCACAGCATGCCTCCTACACCTGTTGAACACCTTTCCTACAGTCGCCAGATTAGTTGACGACACGGGTGTCCACACAGCCTGCATTGTCCTCTCGCTGCCATTCAGCACCGATCTCCATTCTGGTATTGACTACATACACATCCACCTGCACATCACAACATATGTCTCCGGATGTTATGCAGTGTGGCTAATGGACGGGACACACACACTGAGGGTGGCATACCATATCACATACTGCAATCCAGTTACACTTGGCTTACCACAGTCCTCAGTCATGGGGCCCTCATGTTCGGTATATGCTTCCCTGAGGTACAGGCTACCACCGAGGGGACTTCCCTGCCTAGCTTTACAGACCACTGCATACCCAGCACTGTTGTTGCTCCACCAGCTGATACAGACCCCATCCATATGGGTGTCACTGTGACAGATACAGATATGAACATCATGGCCTCTACCTGCATGACACTTGTGTGAACATCACATTTGCAGTACACCATCCACTCACTGGTTATCACATAGGTGTTAGTCCCCTACATACATGTTGCATTGTACATGTTTGTAAGACACATGTATGTCACACACACTCCTGTGATTACCACATTGCCACTGTGGCGTGGATATCCTTCTATGTGTCCACACATGTCTGTACTGGGTGTGTAGCTGGTACATAGGCACCCATTGTACCTCTGAACACCGGACATATACACACATCCATGGGTACAACATCCTGCGTAAAGTGTACCTTACACAACAGCTTTACATAACTCAACATTAAAACGCCATGATGTTTACTGAGCTACAACTGTTAAAGTATGCGGCTTATGTACAGACACCACGTCTGTACACATTTGCAGACTACATACTCAGGGGTGACATCTGCTGCATAGACAGGGCCCATGTCTGCAAATATGTTTATCGATATACTCCGCATACACGACATACACAATAGCCACTATGACCATGATGCTCATGGATATGTGCACACACGCAACAGTGTGTGGCATGTGCTTGGGGGTTGCATTCCCAGACCGGACACCCACCATGCTTTGGGACATGATTCCTATGTAAATCACACATGGACAGTCAGTAGCAGTGTTCATGTGATACCTCGCTTGGTGGATGGTGGACACATGTATGCCAGGGATCACTGCAGTGGCTGTACTGTGCAGTGATTCAGGTTACACATGGCTCTTCTGTTCACAGGACACTACCCTAGAGAGGTGCCACTGGTGTGCATCTGTAGTTGTTGTCACACATAGACTTGCCAGACTGCATGGTACCCCACTATGCACCTGTGGAACTATTACATGTCCTTTGTGCATGGTTACTGGTTCATAGGTTCATAGGTTTATACTAGGCTATCTGCCCTAAGGCATTTATAAGCCTAGCCCAAATTTTTGTGGCTTACGCCACCCCTTATATGAAAAAATACTGTGCCCATTAGTTTGTTGTGCCTCTGTCCAGCAGTGACACAGAGATGATTCCCGGGATAAACCTACGATCTCCCATCCACAGGTCAAGACTTCTCTTGAACAGAGCCAGCGAGGTGCTCTGCCTCACATGGATCAGGATTTTATTCCACAGCATGGGGAGTCTCTGAGTGATAAATCTATCCCTCCAGCATGTCCTATTTATATCCGTGCTAAGGTTTAAGTCGCTTGCTCTAGTGGTTTTGGTGGATTTGGATTTTTTGAGGTGGAGCATGTCCATTAATTCCTTCCAGTTAGATTGGCTGTCATGCTATTACAATGTCCCATGACTACAGGCCATATGTATACTGTTATTGTACATGCCAATCATGTTTGTCTGTCACATCTCCAAATGCACAGAGTGGGGTACATAGTATTTATTTCATCATAACTGTTTATACATATCTTAATTACATACTACTCACATCACTATATGACACTTTTGTTATGCATCATATACCTGTTCTCCTCTGTAACATATCTGACGTATCAATCTACTGTACTATACATTACACATGTTTTACATGGTATCCTATAATTCAAAGCATACTTGCACAGAGGGTCCACCTTAGACATGTCATTGACGTTATATGCCCATACACATGCGTGCTGTTATAGTATATCTACATATACTATCCCCTGCTATGGCACGTACTTATTGGACATACCCTGCCACTGACGGCGGGTCATATGACATTGTTCTGTTTAACGCCGTCATGTTGCATCCCTTGTGGTATCTGTGCTGTTTACCATGGGGCCCACTGCTGGACGCACATCTTCTATAAGCATTAGTATGATCAGCAAGACATCACTACATAAATACCATTCCCCACTTTACGCATGGCGGACACTTTTAATTACTGCAAACCAGGCTATGCATACACGGACATTACGTAATACAGAACATACTATACATACAGTTAGTGTCCTACATACCTTGATATCGTTCTGGTGTTTCATCTCTATCTTGCTCTTCTGTATCACTCTTTCAACTGTTATACGGTATGAGCATACAGTTTGCATATCTGGCAAGTCATCCTTATATTCGTCTATACCTGCAACATGTGGTTTACTGCTACCAATTGGTGGTCCGGTGTGACTAATTACATGCACTTCAGCTGTGCAGCTACTCCATTCACCAATTACGCGGCAGCAGTGGGGTATAATTGAATTCTCCATTTGGGCATTGGCCATTTTCCCTGCCTTCGGGGAGACGGCCTGTATTGTGTTTTGTTGTGTGTAATTGCAACTGCTATGTGTAGAGCCAAGTCTATTTTGGGGTCATGTCCCCCATGGATTGTGTGTGACGGCTTGAGTATGTGGGTCTACCTGTGACTGTACCTGTCATTCCACCCGTCTGATAAAGGACTATTGCAAACACCTGTAACATCGCCGTTTGTTCCGTTATACGACGGATACAATTTTGCATGGCGCCTTTAAATGCGTCTCTCACAAGGTATGTCAACAGTTCAGCAGATGTAATTGACTAACTAGATGTTTGGGCTGTGGTTATGGTATGTATTGCTATTGTGTCCAGTGTGGGGGATGTAGGTGGGTGTACGTTGCATATACGGTTTTGTGGGGCTTGCATTTCTACGTAGTCCATATGTATGTGTGTGGGCCCCTTCCCTAATTACAGTGCTATCGCTTAATAGACTTCTGTTATGGGAATTTACTTTGAGACGTTGTTAATTGGTTTCTATATGGTATGCAGGTGCGGTTGATACTTCCATACCTCTGGATGTACGGCGATATGTGCAGGGATATTTGTAAATGAACGCTATCTCGTGTATGTCTGTCCCAGATATTTGCAGTCATCGCAGTGGTGTTGGTGTCAGACCCTCTGTCACATGGCTTGCCACCTTTTCATATGGCCATAGTTGGACACTTGCGGGTCACACAGTGGTGTTTACAGGCTGACATATGGCCACGGTCAGTACACAGGATAGCACATACTTTTATCCTCATTACATACCAATTGTTCTTGGTCCTTCACTGTCGGTTTGCATGTAACATTTCCGTTTCTTACATACAGGCATGAGTATTTCCTGCAACTATTGCATATTATGTGGGACATACTAATGTCCTAAACACACGGACAGTTGCCCTTTGTAATGTTTCATGTCAGGACACACCTGCCCAGGGGGGGGCTGTCCCTCCCAATGTGGGACAGGTGTTTACCACATGCCTACGGCTAGCTATACCCACACCTACCGTAATCATCTACCTCCGAGTTGGCACCTACAGACACACTATGCGGACACACACACACACACACTTTAGTCACACGGGAACACACATGGCACCCTCAACACACACATACACAGGCTACATCACTCACAACCACAGCTGTACATGGTACCTACATGGACCGCACCACCGCCAGTACTATCATCATATTGCTCGCGGTTCTACTGTTCCAGTACTGTGTGTCTTTCACCTGTCTGGTTACGTGTGTCGGTGTGTGACACATTCCATAGTTGGCGGTATCCTGTTTATTTGTACCTCAAAGGTGTTTAGAGAGTCGTTGACCTATCTATATATTTGCAGATGCCAGTGACCCCTTGTATATCGACATATATCACACTATCGCCCTTTCTATCTGTATTATATATGTGTACATATATATATATATATATATATATATATATATATATATATATATATATATATATATATATATATATATATATATATATATATATATATATATATATATATATAATTATACATATCTCAGACAGGGGTGGTGACAGGCACGCTACACCTTTCATTATGTGTTTGTCAGTGTATACTGTGTTTTCTGGACTCCGCACGTTTGTGTCTGTACCTGTCACATTACACACCTGCCAGAGGTTAAGATTACCTCCCATCCCACTTTGCGAGGGACAGTCCCTCTTTGTCCAGTTGTGTCCTGCGAAATATTTGTGAACATAGCAAATGTCCTGCGACTTTGGGACAAACATATTCCCTATAGTTTATGTCATAGTTGCATAACACACTTATTCTGTATCTGACCCACCTACATGTTACAGGACATGGAACACGTACCTGCGACCATTACTAGACTAAGCTTTTTATCTATGCAAAACACTGACATTCTGGTTTTTGTCCTGGCCGGGTGTGTGTCATCCTGCAGACATCTGGCGTATGTCCCACATTGGTCATTTGAATTGTGACAACCCTGCCATACGTACATCTTGCCTAGCAATAGTGTTGGTTGATTGTGTACATGACTGCCTGTTCCACTCCTGGCAGTGATCATTTTACCCTTCGGAGCAGGTGCTATTTGTTCAGGAGTGAGTAATCATTGACCGTGATCTGCCCAGTGGTCGGTGACGCATAGCCCTGTTTCACCCATATCCATATAGTCGTATTTAAACATCGCTTACCAGCTGTGGGCAATGCTTATTCCCGCTAACGTGTGCTACACGTATTCTGATGACCTGCATCCGGAATGCATTACTCGTGCCGTCGGGATTACGTTACATCCATTGCGGGATGTGGGACCGGGAACATGCACGACATTCACTGCATTTACCACTTGGACATCTGGGGGTTGTACACGAATTATGTCAATTTGTATGTGCAGTACACTACAGCAGTTACTCCACACTACACTCACATGGATGACTCTGTTAGTTTACAACTTGATGGGTCCAGTTAATGGTATGTCCATGTGATGTTTACTGGCTGTACTCCGGCACTGGGTATGTATATCACAATTAGCTACACACAATTATTTGCTACACCTTCATACGACCGTGGATGCAGCATGCCGGGGTGATGAATGCCTGTCATGGGTACATCCCCTGCCTTGACACAACATCCATGATTACATTTTGTGGAGCCCCTCAGTAACGCGGCAGGTAATCCGTGATGACTGTGTGTAGGACAGTGCTTACACACATGTGCTCCCGTGATTGCCTCTGCTCCAGTATGCAACAGTTGCTTACTCGATGTTGTGGCAACGAGAGTCACTGTTTGCCCCGTTTGGTGTTTTGCCTCTGACAATCGGGCGTGTACCTACCGATGTACCTGGGAACCTATACACACAGCACCAACAGATGCTGATAGGCACATCTACTGTTCAGGTGTTGACATTTCCCTGTTCCCATCTCTGTTGCATGTACAGTGTTTGAGGGCTGACTATGTAGGATTCCACAGTGGGCCACCTATACATCACAATTTACAGGTAGTTGTGTTTGTGTGCCATCCATGTTACTGTGTGTGCAGGTGGGGAGGGGTGTCAGTCCGTGGGAGCCTACACTGTCAAGGTATGTGCTATACGTTCCCTCTTTGCCAAGGCGTAGGCATATTGGGCACGCCTCCGTCTGCCTACTGGGGCTGGCACAGTGTGTCCATGGTCTGGATCCCTCTGTGCCTGTGTTGGCCTTGGCACTTGCGGTGGGCTGTGAGGTCCTCCCCCATTTTGACCCTGCTGCAGCTGTTTCTGCAGGATCATATTATGTAGCATGGCACATACTATGAAGATGTGGGCACACGTGCCTGGAGAGTACTGTAAGGTTCCACCAGATGTGTCCAAGCACCGGAACCATGATTTCAGCATCCCGAACATATGCTCTATGATGATTCTGGTTTGTGTGTGTGCCTCATTATGGTGTTCTTGCATTGGTGTGTGTGCATTTCTGATGGGAGTCATCATCCACGGCTCCAGTGCATAGCCAGCATCCCCCACAAGGTGACCTTGTGGGGTGACCCCCTGACAAATACCTAATACAGCTGTGAGGCATGCCAGATATGGGAGTCGTGGTAGCTTCCATGGCTGCCAGCACACACATCCATGATAATGCCCTGGGCATTGCACATGACCTGGCAGTTGATGGAGTGGAATCCCTTGCGGTTTATGTAGCGCCTACCATACTCACCGGGTGGTGACTTGATTTGTATGTGCGTGCAGTCTGTCGCACCCAGTACCTCCGGGTAGTTTGCCACATGGTGGAAGCGACGCATATTGCTGGCCAACTCCTCCTGAGTTTGGGGGAAGTTTATATGCTCATTGGCATGTGGTAACATGGCACCAGGAACTGGTGTATTACCCTGGATGCCGATGCCTGTGAGATCCCCATTATATCTCCAGTTGGCCTTTGAAAGGTACCTGTGGCTAACGTGGCTGGCACAGCTCTACTATTTGCTGTAAGATGTCCCTGTCCACCCTGTAACGCTCTACTATCTCCAGATCATGTAGCCCCAGGTAGGTTACCCTTGGTCTGAACACTCTTCTCCTCCTTCGAGGCCTACGGTGGTTGTTGGCATCATCCTCCACAACACTGTCAGTCTGTAACACATGCTGATGAATCACAGCTACGGCAGCTCCCAACATGTACATTTTAAAAGTTCCCCATCTGTTCACACCTATGGTGCGGTGTTTGGGAATACACAGGTGTGTGTTGGGTGCTTTCACACTTTATACTGTTTTGCTGTGAACACTGATGATGTCGTAGGGTGTGTATGTACGATCGTGGCTACAGTGTATCCTCTGTGTTTTATTTATGAAACCACTATTGTGCTGCCTTTGGTGTTGCATTACATCTGGATGCCGTGAATTACCTCCTGCCCTTCCGTTTAAATTTGTGCATGTTACACCTACCATTTGCTGGCATGCATCCAGCTGCCTGCTTTCATTTGTACTTTCCTAGACCTGGCTTATCTTGCGTAATGTGTGCTATTGCCGATCTACTGTGGGTTTGCTTTGCTCTGCTATGACAGTTCTCCTATCTTTGCATTCCAAGTCCTCCCCACCATTCTTTGCAATCCTATGCCTCCCCTATCCTGTTTTGCAGGTTTCTGCATGCAGGCTTGTCTACTGCCGTTGATTGGCCGCCGCAAGTTGATTGGTGTTAATTGCTCATTAGTACGCCAATTACCCTGCTTTGGCATTTCCTTCTTTTCTTTCCCTGACCTTCCTGTTTGTGCTATTGTTTGCGGCACATGCATCCGCTTACCGGGTTTCGGGCACGAGTTCATCCCCGTACACATGCGCTTTCGGGCACCATGTGTGCTCTCAGCTAAACGGTTCTATACCCTCCTCCCCACCCCTGTCCTGCAGCTTTGCTTAGCAATGGCCAGGCCAGATTTGCATTGCTCCAATGTGCTTACTGATACGGTGGCACACCCCTCTGCTGATGTCATGTATCACCTTTGATACACTCCTCGGTGTTATAGCGCTGCACCATCAGGTACATCCTTAATCCGGCGGGACATTTGCGATTCAGTATTACCTGTCTCATTTGCATGGCATTGACTACTAATTCATAGTTACAGCACCAAACACTGTCGCGGGCCCCTGGCAACCCTTGTGCCTTGCTTGTGATGTTCCATGCCTACCATTGCATATTATGGTGCAATCCTAATTTGTCTTTCATTGCGATTTTATGACATTTGTATATATTTCCTTTGTATTCCTGTTTGCACACACATGCCCTGCAGTTGTACTGTGCGTTACTGTGGACATGACATTACATGTTGTTTTTTAGGTATTGTACATCTTTTCTTGTGCCATTGGCTGTGTATTTCGCCATTGGCATATGTTAACTTTGTAATACATGAGTCTGGTCCACTTCCATAACTCCAATGTTCTGTTTGGGAAAATGTAAACCATGTTTTTTGGTTTACATTTCCATGGGCTTGCACTATGCCTGCACCACTTCGTGAATCGCTGTATGCCTTCATTAGCATGGTGCGACACTGCACATGGGGTGATTTGCATACCTATGCCGAGGGCTGCGTAGATCTTGCATACGCCGGTAGTGCTCGTGGAGTTGGTTCGTACCTGAATCGCTCAGCGGACATATTTGGCATTGTCCCACATACGCTACGCCTGTGCCTGGCACAGGGTTCATGAATCCGGGGGATGATGTAAACCTTGACATTGTCCGGTGATTTAAAACTTCCAGAGCAAGTATGTACTCAATTGAATTTATTCCGCTGCATTTATTACTGCTTGGTAGTAGCCTGACTAAACTGTAACTGTTATTCTAAGGCTTTTGGTTCAAGCACTTGGGCTTCAAATCAGTTGTTTTACATTAGGAAGGTTTGTGGTCTGCACTGCTGTGGCAGGACAGGTAGCTTACATCCTTCTATGTTAGGAGTTGCTAATTGAAGGCTTAGTGTCTGTTATTCTAAAAGTATATTAGTTCTGGTTTAAGCACTTAGGCTTTGGGCTAGCTAGTTTACATTAAGTAGGTGAGGTCTGCACTCTTGTGGGAGGAGAGAGTAGATTCTGCCCTTCTGAACTGGGAGTTTCTGGTTAAAGGCTTATTGTACCTGCTTATTTCAACTGTTTCTTTCGAAACTGGTACGCCTTGTTTGCTGCAGCATAGACTAGATTCAGACCTGCTGAATCTAGCTTTGTTTGTATAACTTGAGCACTAATCCAGGCCATTTTTTTGGAGAAGGTTCCCCTACACCCTAGTGGCAGGAGTGTGCAGTTAGAACTTGTCTGATCGAAGACTGCTAGAACAGGGCTTAATTTTTAGCTTTTTTACTGGTTAATTGGGTAATTTGTTTAAATCAGTTTGCTCATTTGCTACTGTTATATTAAAAAAAAAAAAAACTTTATCCATCGCCGCTTAGCTAGTGTTAAACTATTCCCGGCGCTATAAAGTCTGCTCTTCAAAATTTCCCTTAGAAGTAGTCAGTTTTTAGTCTTAGCACTCAAATCTGTTTCTTTGAGCTCATCACTTGTTCAGAACTCATTGTAAGCACTAAATAAGCTATAAATTACTACAGCACTCAACTTTCCACACTTGTCTAGAGGAAAACAGTTTTTAGTACTAAATAAATAAGCACCTATCCAAGCATGAATAAGGGTCAGCTCCTGGTGTTTTCTCTTGTCTACCTGATGAATCTGGGCATCTTGGGGCAATGTAGCAATTGCCTCATGTACACAGACAACCTACTCCTCCTACAAACCCAACACTACAACCTGTGAGAGATGCACTTATATAACCAAACTGAAAGCAAAGCTATCTTCACCCAAGATTAGACTAGACAGTCAAGAGGAGAAGGTAATCAGTTGCACCACACCACACTGATCACATAGTCCCTCAAAACCTACACCAGCAAAACACACACATAGAAACACAAAACACACACTTACATTTGCAATGGATCTCAATACAAATCTGCCCAAGCAACAAAGCCCTCCAAAGCAGAAATGCAAGCTTTCGCTACTCCCAACACAACCCAAATGACACATTGCCCACAAACTCAGTGTGCCACTCAATCACAGCCCATACGGCATAACAACTTACCCAACACTCTAGTCATAGGTGACTTTATGGTCAGGCATACTGATGTTCCACTCACCAGACTAAACAAGGAGAAAGTTACTGTCAGCTGCCTGTCGGGTGCCAGGATCCGCCACATAACACATGCACTCAGGTCCTCCACAACAAGTACAAATATGGTGTGAATTTTGGTGTGAATGACCTGAGACATACCTCCCTGGAATATATGAATAAAGTAGGAGCTCTCCGATCTTGTAGCCCAGGCAGGTATGACCCTAGCCCTTAGTAGCATCCTGCCATCACCCAGAATGATACCACAGTACAAGGACAAAATGATTGACTTCCACAATTGGCTACGCTTTTGGTGTCATTCTAAGAGGATCCAGTACCTGTCTGCCTGGAATGACATCATCGACAGACCATGATGCTTTGCCAGAGATGGCCTGCACCTGTCGCCCTTGGGATTCCAGATACTGACTAATGCTTTTGCCACCTCTATAGTGCCTTTTTTAGGCAAGGTTCAAATGACAAATTCACCACCATAATGGGTACAAGCAAGAAAAATCTGAGGGCAATGCAACTCAATGCTAGAAGTCTATACCTCAAAATGCACTCAATCGAGGCACGCCATAAAATGGAGAACATCGACATCTGTGCAGTGACAGAGACCTGGTTCAAGGCTCCAGAGAGCACCCCTGCATTACCAGGCTATAATTCATACCACACCTTTCAGCCACTTAACCTGGACCGAAACACTGTATGCAGAGGCATGTCCATATTCATTAAGGATATCCACACCTCCAGGCTAGTTGTTCATCATAATGCATCCGAGGTTATCCAAGTGCAACTAACTCTGGGCAAGACCGCAATCCAAATTTTAGCTTGCTACAGATCCCCCACCATGCCCCAGGTTTCCCACACCTCATTTCTTGATATAATGGTGTAAAATATTGGGGTACAACCCAACACCCTAATAATGGGCAATTTCAACTATCCCACCATTAAATGGGAAAACTACTCATGTACCAACTCTTTTGCTCAACATTTTCTGGAACTGATAAATTCCAATGCCTTGGATCAACTTAGCCACACCACCACCTGGGGCAGCAATATCCTAGACCTGGTCATTACCAACATGGGCGACCGGTGTTTCACACCAGAGGTCAATTCCTCATTGGTCAGATCCGACCACAAACTAATCACCCTAGACATCCACATCCAGCCCCCACTACTCATTAGGGAAACCACTGTAAACAATTTCTCCAAAGCCATCTTCACGCTTCTTAAGACAGAAGTGACAAACTTCACGACACCCATGCAGACGGACAATAGAGGTATGACTGCTGAATCCTACACAAATGCACTTTATAAGCACTTACAGGAGTGCATGGATTGTGCTATCCCTAACAGAACCAAGATGCTATCCTCCAAAAAAAAAATAAAGCCAATCTGGTGGTCCCTTGCCATAAACAAACTCTACAACAGAAGAAAGAAACTGTTGCAAAAATGAGTAAAATCCCATGATTGGAGAAACTCCCTGGTCAGCCTCAGTAAGAAACTGAGATCCCTCATAAAATCCTCCAAAGCTAGTTATGAAAACAAAATCACCACTGATTCTAAAGACATCCACAAAGCATTCTATAGCTATGTCAAGAATCTCAATGGCAACACTCAGATCTGCTCTGAGTTACAGCACAATGGCTCTAAATATACAGAACCAACTGATATTGCCAAAATCCTGGCAGATAGGCTCAGTGCTAACTTTACCCCCCTCTCACCTCATAAAGGGCCAATCTCTATACCGGAAGAATATAAAGTTCCTGTAATCACGGCTGCGCAGGTAAAAAACACACTCTCTAAAGCCAAGAACACAGCATCCATGGAACCTGACAACATCCCAGGCTGTGTTCTACATGAACTACAGAATGAACTGTCACCCCACATAAGTACCATGTTCAATCATAGCCTCACCTCAGGCTTTGTGTCCACTGAATGGCGAACAGCGACGGTTATCCCACTCCACAAAAGGGGAGCCACCATGGACCCCTGGAACAACCGCCCCATTAGCCTGACAAGCCTGGTCTGCAAGGCCATGGAATGTATCATCATGGCATGGAACTTATAAACAAAGGGTCTATATTATATATTCAAAATTCCAAAATGTCGAACACCGTATTTTCGAACTTGGAATTTCGAATATTGAAAACATCGAACACTCAGAATAGCGAATTTTTTTCCCAAGGAAAAAATGTGCTGTTCCGAGAAACATACACACAACACACGTACACCAAAATAAATAAACCACGCACATACAGTTAACAAAACCCAACCCCACACTAAACCACACATACATTACTAACTATCCACTTACCTTAACCCGCACCCTAACCCTAAGGTCCGTAACTATCGCACACATACCCTACGAATCTATACACAAACAAACTAATTAATACACACACATAGAGTTAACAAAACACAACCCTACACTACACTCTACATACATTACTAACTATCCACTTACCTTAACCTGCACCCTAACCCTAAGGTCCATAACTCTCGCACCACAGTAGAGGAAATAGCGAAGACACAGAATGGCCCACCGAAATCTTCCCTAGGTAAGATTTCAATGTTCCGGGGCTTCGCTATTTTCACCATTCGATATTTTGGGTTTGATGTTTTCACGTTCGGCGTTTTACCTCTTCGAAATTTTGATATAGACCCTAAACCCTGTTTGGTATCTACTTCTCTGAAGTACAGGCTAACACAGGAGATCTTTGACTGCAAACTAGGAGCTATAATCAAAACTCCTAACGATGTGGACATACTACAAAAGGGCCTCACTGAGACAGACGCCTGGTGTCAAAGCCATGGCTTCAAGCTCAATGCCAAATACTGCATTGTCATCCCCTTTGGTAAAATCTCTGTTCCCATGAACTACCACATAGGTGGTAGTCTACTTAACACTGAAAGTGTGATAAGAGAACCTTGAGACACAGGTGGACAGTAGTCT
The DNA here is from genome assembly GCF_019279795.1 of Protopterus annectens. Classification (NCBI taxonomy): domain Eukaryota; kingdom Metazoa; phylum Chordata; order Ceratodontiformes; family Protopteridae; genus Protopterus; species Protopterus annectens. The sequence goes on from NC_056727.1 coordinate 541,371,539, forward strand.
CTCCTTTGATAATCACATCACCACAGTAGTCAGGAAATCCTTCTACGTGGCACACCTCATCACAAAAGGTTTCTCATCCAGGAAAAAATAGGTCATTGTTCCCCTCTGCTCTTCACTCATTAGACCCATTATAGAGTACAACGCCCCTTTTGGTATGTACCTCACAAGACATCTACAACAACTGGAAAGGCAGCAGAAATACTTCACAAAGAGGATTACTGGCCTCAAACAGATGCCCTATGCAGGCTGTCTCAGAAAACTCCAGCTTTACTCCGTCGCATATTGCTTACTCAGAGGCGATCTCTGCCTAACATACAAAGCTATGTCAAACCCAGAGCTGTTGGACATGGCTGTATTGTCTGAGGAGACAGTGATTGCCAGCATGGATTATACAGATGGAGAGGCAGGAAAAGATGCTGCTGCACAACAGGTCTCCACACTGGGAATGAGCGTTGTTCCAATCCACTCTGGCAGTATATTTAGAAGACACAGGAAAGCAAACAACTCCTTTGCCTGTACGGCAAGTGCAAAGGCCCAAAGATGCACAAATAGATCCAAAAAAGCCAGCACCACACGGAGAGAAGAATAAATTTTATTCTATGACAGACCGGTTTTGGCCTCAAAAAGGCCTTTATCAGTGTAACAAATGAACCAAGGTAGCTCAATTTTAAATAGTTGAAGCACCTAAATAACCAATAAGGTTAATGTACCATGAATAATTAATTACATCAAGGCCATCATCTAAATTAACAGTGTACAAACATACATTGTACACCCTATCAAGTTGAGAAAAATAGTGCATAAAATGATAAACAAAACAAAAAAATAATAAAAAAATACAATGCCCAGATTCATCAGGTAGACAAGAGAAAACACCAGGAGCTGACCCTTATTCATGCTTGGATAGGTGCTTATTTATTTAGTACTAAAAACTGTTTTCCTCTAGACAAATGTGGAAAGTTGAGTGCTGTAGTAATTTATAGCTTATTTAGTGCTTACAATGAGTTCTGAACAAGTGCTGAGCTCAAAGAAACAGATTTGAGACTAAAAACTGACTACTTCTAAGGGAAATTTTGAAGAGCAGACTTTATAGCGCCAGGAATAGTTTAACCCTAGCTAAGCGGCGATGGATAAAGTTTTTTTTTTTAATATAACAGTAGCAAATGAGCAAACTGATTTAAACAAATTACCTAATTAACCAGTAAAAAAGCTAAAAACTAAGCCCTGTTCCAGCAGTCTTCGATCAGACAATTTCTAACTGCACACTCCTGCCACTAGGGTGTAGGGGAACCTTCTCCAAAAAAAATGGCCTGGATTAGTGCTCAAGTTATACAAACAAAGCTAGATTCAGCAGGTCTGAATCAAGTCTATGCTACAGCACACAAGGCGTACCAGTTTCAGAAAGAAACAGTTGAAATAAGCAGGTACAATAAGCCTTTAACCAGAAACTCCCAGTTCAGAAGGGCAGAATCTACTCTCTCCTCCCACAAGAGTGCAGACCTCACCTACTTAATGTAAACTAGCTAGCCCAAAGCCTAAGTGCTTAAACCAGAACTAATATACTTTTAGAATAACAGACACTAAGCCTTCAGTTAGCAACTCCCAACTTAGAAGGATGTAAGCTACCTGTCCTGCCACAGCAGTTCAGACCACAAACCTTCCTAATGTAAAACAACTGATTTGAAGCCCAAGTGCTTGAACCAAAAGCCTTAGAATAACAGTTACAGTTTAGTCAGGCTACTACCAAGCAGTAATAAATGCAGCGGAATAAATTCAATTGAGTACATACTTGCTCTGGAAGTTTTAAATCTCCGGACAATGTCAAGGTTTACATCATCCCCCGGATTCATGAATCCTGTGCCAGGCGCAGGCGTAGCGTATGTGGGACAATGCCAAATATGTAATAGTAATTATAATTCCAAATGGAACCAAGTAAATATTCATCTGAGTAAGAATGTAACAAACAATTCACCGATCAAACTCCAAAATTAGTCAAAATGATAAGAATATGGTAATAACAAAAAGAAACCCCAGTATATTAATGTTGAATGTTATAGATGTTCATTCACGCCTGGTGGAGCCTGACTATCCATCCTTTTTCCTTTTTAACAATTCATGCTATCTGGTTTTGACAAAATTTTCTCCACCTACTCTGTTGATAATAATAAACCTAAAGCTAGCTTGACTGTGAACAAGGGTGTGTTTATTCAATGCATTAGTGGGTACTTTGTTCCTGACATAATTGTGGTGTTCCAAAATGCGTAATTTCATAGGTCTGGATGTTTGTCCAACATAGAACACCGAACAACTACATACAGCTAGATAGATAACCCAATCACTACTGCAGTTGGTCAAAACTTTAATTTCAAAAACCTTTGATGTGTTCTTACTGCTAAATTCCTTAGTTTTGACCACATATTTACAAAAACTGCAGTGCTCACAAGGAAATCACCCCATCAATATAGTGCCATAAAGTGTTCTTTGAATTTTGGTATTGGAAATGGGTTGACGTTTATAAAAATTAAAATGTCCCCCTAAAGCGGTCCCCTTCCTGTAGGAAAAAGCACACCTATCACCCAATATTCGTGCAAGATATTCATCTGATAACAATATATCCCAATGTCTCTGGATTAAGTTAACAAATCTATAGGTGTTCCTACCAAAAGTGTTGAAGAACCTGATCTTGGTATTAGTCCTTAAATTCGGATTCTGATATGTCAAAATATCTTTTCTTGGCATCATGCCAACTTCACCCTTAGCCTGTAATAGCTGAGATGAGGAATACCCCTGTTCTATAAACCTGGCCATAAGGTCCTCATTATAATGGATAAGGTCCCCTTCCTTTGAACATATTCGTCTGATACGCATGTGTTGTAATTTCTGAATATTTTTGATAATGTGCCCTGGATGACAGCTGGATGCATGTAATAAAGAATTGGAGTGAAAGTGTTTCCTGAATACAGAACTATTGAGGCTACCATCTTCCTCTTTGCTCACCAAAACATCAAGGAAGGAAATAGATTTCCTATCAAAATTAGCTGTAAAATGGATCCCCCGTTTATTTTTGTTCAAATATTGAACAAATTCCTCCAAATAGTTGATATGATTTCCATATCAACCAGCAGTCATCCAGGAAACGCCTCCAGATGTCAATTTCTTCAATAAAAATATTGTGATTAATATCATAAATCATTATATTTTCAAAATATCCCATGAAATAGTCAACACAAATGGGGGCAAAAAAAGCCCCCATAGCTGTCCCTTTCATTTGTAGATAACAATTACCATTCAAGTAAAAGGTGTTTTTAGTTAATACATGCTCAGTAAGACAAAGTAGAAATGTGTTGAACCCAGGACTGTATATGGCTAATTCATTTAACCAAAATTCCAAAGCCATCAAACCCACCCAATGGGGGATGCTGGTGTATAAGGAGGTGACATCTAAGGTACAAAGGAGCCAATCATTGTCCAATTGTGAATCTGAAAGGATATTCAAAAACTCTGTAGTATCCTTAATTCTCACCCTCGCCGCTTGTAATAAAGGTTTAAGATATCTAGTAAGGTAAACAGAGATAGGTTCTGTCAATGAACCTTTGCCTGAAACAACTGGACACCCTGGTGGATTATTAAAATCCTTATGCACCTTAGGGAGAAGATATAAAAATTGTGGGATTGGCTCCTTGACTTTAAGATGAAAACTGGTTTTCTTATTAATAATGCTCTCCTCCACAGCTAAATCTAAAAACTCATCAATTTCTACCTTAAAACGTGGGGTGGGATCAGTGGGCATGGGCATATAGAACCTGCCATCCTGAAGTTGTCTGTTAGCCTCAGCGTCATACTTTGACCAATCCTTAACAACTATGGACCCACCTTTATCTGCCTAAATTATTACCAATTGTTTATTATTTTGCAAATTATTCACTATTGCCGTTTCCTGCAAATTTAAATTGTTAGTTAATAAGGCATCATGAAAATCTCTACAAAAGTGAAGCTATTTTAAGTATACATTTTTGAAAAATTTCCACATGCTTATTCATGGGTGGCATAAAGGTGGATGGATGGAATTTGAAGCAGGCTTTATCTGGCTCCATGTTACCATTAGATTCCCTGAAAAATAATTTGAGATTAAGCACCCTACAAAAATGTAACAAATCTTCCACAAAAGTATATTCAGAAACCAGAAAACCAGGAATGAAGTGAAGGCCTTTATTCAATATACCATGTTCAAGTTCAGATAAAACCACAGATGAAATGTTTATGACATTGTTTGTACTGATTTGGGTTCCAGAAGTTGTAACATACTCTGTAATGTTGAACCTGAACTAAGGTTGACATTTGTGTTTGTGCCCCCCCCGGCATTTTCTCTTCCCCTAAAGGGATATTATCAACCCCTATGTCTCCATCATTAGGGAAACAACGTTTGTGCGCTGGTGATGTTTGGCTAGTTTCCATTTCCATGTCTGTATGGGAAGACCCTCGCCCCCTGATGTATCACTGAGTGGCCTCTTAAGAATAGATTTTCTCTTCTGTTTCTGTCATGGGGTAAATCACTCGTCTAGCAAATTTAACATTTATTTCTAACTGCAAAGGGTCGACCCTCATTATAATCTTTACAATCCCTGTTGTGTTTACAAATTTTACATTCCTTGAGTTCCTTTTCAAAATTCAAAAGGTCACTACTGAGTCTTTTAAGGCATTCTCTGTAGTTAGGAGAGTGCTCAAATTGTTGAGCTTCCTGGCAAATTTTAGTTACATCTGTAATTAAACTATCAACTCTCCATTCATGAAAAGAATGCAATGTTTTGACAAATTCCATAGAGGAATTTTGTTGTATTTGAGACCAGGCTGTAAGCAAACAGTCATCTGGTTGACCCACAAGGGGTCTAATCTGAACCCTTAAACCTCGAGGTGTGATTCCCTTTTCCATGTAAGCTTTAATAAGTTAAACATGCCATACACTCGACCTTAAAGCCTTCATATTTTTAGACGTTATCAAAAAAGGCTTTACAACCATTCTCACCCTTAGGTTTAGATTTGTCCACCTGAATATCAGCCCTGTTTGATTCAGAAATAGTGATATCTTCCTTATCGGCCGAAAGGCCCTTTAGAATGGTTAATAAATCCATGTTTTGCATTCAAAAGTTGGTATTATTTGGAGCACTTAATACCTATCAAGAATGTAACTAAATAAGGTTCCCCTATGTGTTCACAAGTAACATAAAATATTGCTAAATCCCTGTCCGCACTAAAGGAACCCAGAATGCAAAATATAATGCCTAAAGAGGAAGTTAAAACCATTTCCTGAAAGCCAATATTGGACCCAAAAACTTTATCTCAGTTCCAGTTAAAGACTGAATTATAAACAACAGTCACTGATGTTATTGAAAAAACTCATGAAAAATAAGATCATTAAAATCTGCAAAACTTAACAAATCACAGACTAACCCTGTATTATCATAGATTAATTCACAATACAAAATGACCGTTAGATCATGAAACAAAATATCATTGTCCCAAGAAAATATCTTGACTTTTCACCAAGAAAAAGTAACGGCCATATATATCTATCGTTTATCCACATTCCAATGTCCCACCAAGCCTGGAGAGTTATTATAGTTGTTTAATGTATGAGTAAGTCATAAAACGACCCTGTTGACTCTTATTCATAAATGCCGAATGTCATTATATTTTTCTTTGTTCGCTCAAGGAAAGGGTAGCAACCATAATTATACGTGTTTATATAACGTTATCAAAAGATGAAAATAGCAACCACTATTTCATCCAGCCTAAAATATCTAAACCACATAATATCGAACATTCAGAGCAGCGAAATTTTTCCTTGGGAAAAAAATTGCTACTCCGAAACACATACACACAACACAAGCACACCTAAAAAACATCAATACACACATATACACTTATAATCCTACAACTAACCCTACACTAAACTATACATACACTACTATCTATCCACTTACCTTAACCCAAACCCTAACCCTAAGGTCCGTCACTATCGCACACTCACCTAACCCGCGCCCTAACCCTAACTCACGTAACCCGCCCCTAAACCTAATTCACCTAACCCATGCCCTAACCCTAACTCACCTAACTCATGTCCTAATCCTAACAACCACACAATCGCACACTTAAATGAACCCGACCTGTAAATCTCCACCACAGCACTGAAAATAGCGAAGCCACAGAACCGGCCAACCAAATTCTTTCCCTAGGAAAGAATTTGGTGTTCTGCAGCTTTGCTATTTTTAGCATTCGATTAAAATAGGTCGATATTAGAACATTCAAAGTTTTAAAACTTCGATGTTCTGATATAGACCCAATTATACCACACGTTCATGGTTTCTGTCCCAACTACAGCATCAAGCAAACACTTCTGACCAAAGCACTTGTAAATTGCAAAAGCACCAATACATAAATCCAGCAAGCCCCAATAATGTCACGGAGCTCCCACTGATGTTAGTACTTGAGTGAACAGGATCCAAATAAATGTCCGCATCCAAAAATAGTCAATACTTTATAAAAAAGAAAAAATATCAAAACATATCTCATACCTTCCCCAAATTGGAAATGGCTTTAAGAAACTGTATTGGCGTCCCGGACTGGAACCACTCTGTTGTACAAAGAATCCATTGCTTAAGTTCACCCAATGAAATTTAAAATATCTCCAACAGTCAGGAATGAAATCAAAAATGTTGCTGAATGTCACTAAATGTATGCAATCTAAACCTATCCAAAATGGCATGTGAACAATTCCAACATAAGTCCTTGTATTTGGTTAAACAGCCATATGTGCAAATTCACGAAGCCCCAATAATGCCAACCACACGGAGCCCCATCCGATGTTGATAGTTTCCACAACACAGCGTTTTTTCAATATAAACTTCTCAATCAGAATTCTTTGATGGTAGAGATCAATGGGCCGTTAAACAACACCTAAGAGTCTGATATTCTCAACAACAATAGAAAGTAAGAAGCAGAAAAAAATCCCTGAATCATCGATGCTCCAATAATGCCAACTGCACAGGGCACCAATAAAATGGCTCCTTAAAGAGAGCAAAAAGTATATACTTCCAACCAAGGAACATTCAGACCCAAATGGCTTTGATGTAATTAATTATTCATGGTGCATTAACCTTATTGGTTATTTAGGTGCTTCAACTATTTAAAAGTGAGCTACCTTGGTTTATTTGTTACATTGATAAAGGCCTTTTTGGGGCTGAAACCAGTTTATCCTAGTATACTTAGAAGAAACAGCTTTAGTGAAACAATGGAAGTAAGACCATCTGACAGCACTGTGTCAAAAGTGTGAAACAGAGGCTACAGGAGATCATGGAGTCTGAGTAGTCAAACTAAAGTGTGACATACTATGACAAGTGTGGCAACACAGACTTCCAGTGCAAGGCCTTCTGTATATTATGGTGAATGTATGACCTCAACATGGACAGATGCCATCATGCAGTTCCAAGATATTGGTGTGTCACCGGCACAAGTTCTGAAGGGCCACACTTATGTAAAGAGGGGTACCCAGGTAATTGAAATGTTAAGTAGTGCAGACATCTCAGAGATGGAGCAAGCAGTCCAGGTGGTTCTGTTCAATGGGAATTAAATGGCAGAGGAGGACCTGTTCAATTGTGACTTATTGGAATTAGAGATGCCTTCAATTATGGTGTCCTGTAGTACCCCTGTGAAAAGTAAAGAAACAATCAACAGTAATCTGACAAGTGATGGCCAGACAATGTCTGAAGATATAAATGACCACCACAAAAATGGCCCTGACTGTTACAGTTTGATGGATATGGATTTTGGATATCTCCTAGATTTCTCTGTAGAGCAACTTGGTGATGGAACTTCTTCAGTAGCCTTGGAAAAGAAGGCATTCCTAAACTGTATGTGGAACCTGCATAGACTTAATGTCAATATAAGTGTATTAGCAACAGACAGACTTCAAGAGATTGAAAGTGTGATGAGGACAGAGTTCCCCAAAACTGACCACCAGTTTGACCTGGGGCATGTGTCAAAAGTTATTACCAAGAAGATTGTATCTGTTGCCAAAGAAAAGGCCATGGAGCAGCTAATGCCATGGTGCCAGAGTATTTCAAAGCACTTATGGTGACGTTCAGAAACCTGTGATGGACATGCACAGCTACTGCTTGAAAAATGGAAGTCTGTCATCCATCACATTACAGACAGGCACACCTGGGAGGAGGGAGAGGAATTCCATGCATGTGAGCATGAGACTCCTTTGCCAGACTGAGATACCAAACATTGGTTGGAAGTTAGTGATGCGCCACACACTGCAATGGTGAAGACTGTGACCGACAGAACACTGGTGAATGATCTCAAACACTTAACACAGTTCTGCCACACAGGCAGCTTGGAAATATTTCATGCTCTGCTCTGCAAGTATTGCCCCAAATTTGAGCACTTTTCAAACAGTGGAATGAAAGTACGCACAACACCAATGTGAATCATCAGCAAGCAGTAGTACATTGCCCAAAGAGTAACTCCACTAAAAAAAGGTGAGCTGCATTCCTGGATCATGTATCCTAAGGTAAAATAATGGGCTGCAAACAAGGGCGCCCGCAGGCAGGTGCAAGGGGGTGCACTTGCACCCCCCTGGATTTTCTTAGCGCTATATATGCTACACACTTTTTTTTTTTCCCACTTACTTTGTTTTTTCCCCCATTTTCCCCGTAGCCTGCATTGTTATTTTTCAGAAGAAGTAGAGAACTGTTGGAGATGGAGTGGCAGGCAGTCACATGACTGACGCGAGTCTGACATCATGACAGCTCTACAAGCCTCAAACTCCCAAGTAATCGCGTTGTTCGCATTCGCGTAGTTCGTTGCAACTTGATGGAAGAAGACTGCGGTGGACATCGGTGGAAAAGTCAATATTTGATGATTTCATGCTCAGGACGGAGCAATTGCAAACCATCGTGTTTCGTGTGGTGAGTGGTGGAAGGACTGGACTGGTGGTGGTGCGTATGGTGTTGGTATTATTACAAGAAGAGAGAAGGTAGGGTTTTTTTTATACTTTTGAAGGTGACTGACTGAACACTTGGTGCCAAAACGCAAAAGTGGCGTGGCACACTTGTGTATATATAAATTTGCTGACTGTAATCATCCATTTTCCATCAAACTATACAGACACTGTGTGTGGGGAGAAATTTGCAATAGAGCATAGTGATAGTGAGTGTAGAAGGAGGGGTGTAGGAGAGAGCAGAGAACAGGTAGGTGTAGATTTAGATATAATTTAGGGAGGGTGGTTTAAACTATTCTTTGTGCAGTGACAGATCCAGGAATTAAGCAGATGTTGTTTTAAGGCTTATTTAAATTCATGTGTTTGAGCTAAGTTTCTGATGAACAGGGGCAATTTGCTCTAGGCTAGGGCTGGTGTGTAGCTATAGAGAGTTTGACCTATGGATTTTTTGGGCTTGTAGATTTCAAGCAGGTGTTGGTCTGAGTTTCTGAGAGTTCTAGGAGTGTGACTGTGATGAGTGGGGTGATGGAAGGGCAGGCAGAGGGTCTGTTTAGGAAGGAATGAATGAATGATAGGGAGTTGGGAAAAATATTTTGTGAGATATTTTGCAGAAGTAAACAGATTTATTTACTGGGTTGGTATATATTCCAGGCAGAGGGTCTGTTTAGAATTGGACGAATGATAGGGAGTTGGGAGAAATATTTTGGGAGATATTTTGCAGAAGTAAACAGATTTACTTACTGGGTTGGTATATATGCCAGGGGATGTAAAATCAGTGTATGTTCTGGTGCAGTACCAGTAGTCTATACATTTAGGAGAGTACCAGTGGCTTTAAGTGAGAGAGGAGAGCAACAGCTTAAATTAATGGATATGCTGGATGCAACTGTTAAACATCCATGGCCTAATGTATGGGTTAACAGTATGGTTACAGTTTTGAAGCAAGACCAGCTTAGAAGTTGCATAGACCCTGAAGATCTTAAGAGAGTGATTTAGGAAGACCACTCCCCATTGCTGTCAGTTAGAGGTTGAGTCAACAATGCCCAGTGCTAAATGATTTTCTTTACTGAATGCTAATCAGAGTTTGTGGCAAATTAAACGTGATAAAGCAAGCTTGAATCTTTGTAAGTTCAGTATGTAACTGGGAAGGTAGAGATTTATCAGATGAGCCTTTGATATGGTGGTATGGAGTGCAAAAAAAAAAAAAAACATGAGCAGAGCTTGAGGTTGGTCCAGTTGCTCACCAAACAGGAATAAATGCCAAATTTACATGACAAGTTTCAATACATGGGTCACTTTCCTGTATCAAGGCATGCAGCCAAATAAGGAGAAAAGTAAGAATTGCTGTACTTATGCAAACGCTGGAGGATAGACAAACCTTCAGGAGATTTTTAGGAATGATACAGTCTTTGTCTAAGTTCAAACATAACATCCTAGAGGTAACTATGGCTTTATGCCTTTAAACAAACTTCTAGAACATATGACAATAGAGTAATATCCGGAACAGGAAACCTCTATGAGTTACTGAAAAAGCTTGTGAATAATGCACCAACTCTAAAGTTCCTCATAAAATCTGTGGTTTCTGTATGTGTCCTTGTTGCCTGACAGCTACATGTTCTCTGGTTTGATTCTTGGCTGTCTGGAGTGTTTCTCCCTGGACCTCTGCTAAAAATTTGCTTTTTTCCAAGTCAGACTTTCCTGGTTAACAAATGTTAAAAAAATGGACACTCATTTCAATGTCAGACTACATATTCTTCAGAAAGTGCATGGTAACAAAAGCTTTTATTTTAGCAATTTTCTTCTAAGTGTACAAGATGGATATTTGAAATGTATCCCTGTCTTTGGGACTGTATTCCCCCCATTATTGGCTTCATCCAGGTGTTGTGCTAAGGTTGAGAGCTATGGTAAGAACTGAATTCACTGAATATGTTTGGGGGCTGTATTTACCCAGTATTGGCTTTATTCAAGTATTTATTGGCTTCATCCAGGTTTTGTGCTAAGGTTGAGAGCTATAGTAAGAACTGAATTCACTGAATATGTTTGGGGGCTATATTCCCCCATTACTGGCTTTGTCTGGGTGTTTTTTGCTAAGAGGTTGAGAGCTATGGTGAGAACTGAATTCACTGAATGTTTGGGGGTTGTATTCACCCATTATTGGCTTTGTTCAGGTATTTTGTGCTGAGGTTGACAGCTGTGCTATGGTGAGAACTGAATTCACTAAATGATAGCCATTTAAGTTTCAGTCTTCCATTTAAGTTTCAGTCTTCCTCTTTCACAAAACAGCTGATTTGGCGTAGTGGTATGTTGGTCTTTGCACAGGATCCCCTGGGTTCAAGACGTGGCAGTGAAATGTATGGTGGTAATGCAGCATTTTATTCTAGCAACTTTCCAACATTATACAAGCAATGTTTAAAATGTGTCCCTGTTTCTTGGCCTTTTGCCCCCCCCCCCACCAATAAATTTTGGCTTTTTCCAGATTTCTTGTGCTGCAACGTTCAGAGATACAGCTGAGTGTCGAGTAGATTTTACAAGGAGCTGAGAGCTGCAGGGGAGCAAAAGTTTAGTGCTGCTTATGTTTAGTCTGCTCGCACTGTTAATAGCACAACATGATGGTGTACTTGCTTTTGATGCTGAAGGCTGTGGGTTCTACTCCCGCAGTAGGTAGATGCATTGCTGATACTGTACTGTGTTGTAAAGGGGGTGGATGCTGCAGTTCTTTTGGCAAAGATACCTAGTAACTATGAACCTGTTATCAGTTTGCTAGCCATTCCCTATTGCGGTATTACTAGCTTATCATTTTTTTATTGCATGCAACAAAGGCAATTTATTCTTCCAAGGGTAACAGGCACTTTATTTGTAGATTAAACAATGACATATAAAGTGTTTGCTAGCAGCAACCTCTTTATTAGTTAGAAATTTCTTTAATGTGGATTTTACTACAGAGATTGTGCATATTTTTACTGATACTGGTGGACTATAGAAGGTTGAGTAGACTTTATGATGGAAATGTTCTGAATTGGGCAGTTTTGTCATTGGTGTATGCATTTTGTTTCATTGTTTACTGGAAAAATGTTCAAAACAAATTTAAAATGCCCTCTAACAACTGTACTGTATTGTACAAGGAATATAATGTAATACAGTCAGGAAGGTGTATCAAAGAGCATGTGTATGTTATGTTCGAGGGACCTATGATCTTGAAGACAGCCCAGAGTTTATCTGCCACTGGCAAAATGTATTTTCTTTGAATGTGGGTTTCAATGCTGTTTCAATGCATGTGAGTTTCGAGGGCAGAGAAGTTTTAATGTTAGTCTATTTTCATTGTGAGACTGCATTGCTTTGTTTAACAGATATGTATTAGGGTTTGTGCTGTAAAATGCAAAATAAAACTTTCAAATGAAATCCTAAATCATCGCAGAAGTAAAGCAGTATGCACATTAGTGTTTATGGTAAATGGGGCAAAATAACCAAGGAATGGGACATTGGAATGGCTGCAGGGGGGAGGCTCCATTTGACCATGATTTTGTGAGGGGGGTAGAACTCAGACAGCCCCGGTTGAACTATACCTCTCAGTTGTCCATATATTTGCAGAATGAATAGATATTTGCTTCTTATTTTTGGTTTGTTCCTCATAAAATTTGTGGTTTTCTAGCAAATCATTTAGGAATTAAGTCACTAAATGACAGACATTGAGTTTCAGACGTCATAACCTTCAGAAAAATGCATGCTAATGTAAGGCTGTCTTAAGTTTATACAAGAGCAATTTTTAGTAGTGTTTGTATGTTCCACCCAATATATTTGGGCCTTGTCCAGATTTCCTGCATTAAGAGGTTGATAGGTACGTGCAAATCACTTTGTAGATTAGGAATATCCAAACCTCTCATTTGTCCCTAATTTTGGCTCAAAATGTTGCTCTCCCCTAATAATCCCTCCTCCAAAATGGCAGTTTTGGAAGAAAATGTGGAGGGTTTACAATTATATATAACTGTAGTGATCAGAGTTATAGATTACTTTTATTTCAGAAATGCATGTAGATGCTCTTATTTTGTTAGCTGCTCAAGTTAACAATGTTAATATTAAAAAGGTGTCCCTTTTTTGACAGGTATTTTTGCATCACATTTGGTCTGTTTTTCATAAAATTGTGGTTTTCTGGCAAATTAGTGGAAAGTCATTAAAGATTGAGTTTCAGATTTTATACCCTTCAGAAAATTCGTACTAATGCAAGATCTACTACTGTTCTATTATCTAAGTTAATAAGAGCAATATTTAAAAATTGGCCTTATTTTTGGGCCTGTGTCCCACTTCTATTTCTGTGTATGGCTTTTGTCCAGATTTCTTGCTCTGAAGTTGAGGTATGAGTGTCAGAGCCATCACTGTCAGCCAGAGACATTTCAAATTATGACATACTTATTACACCTTTCTTACGTATATTAACTTTCATACAAATAGGATTTTTTAACAAATCTACCAAAATTTCAAACTTCTATATTTTATTCTATATTCTAGTACAACATTTTTTAACAATACATTTCATCATGTTTACATTTTTATACTTATTTCTATTCATTCACTTATTTATATATAGTATTTATTTATTTATTTATATTTATATTGTTCAATATTTATAATGGTTAATTTTTAATAATTCAAATATATGTGCATTAGTTCATTAAATTAATTTTGTACATATATATACATGTACTTTATCTGATTTTGCACATCAAATATTGAATTTTCATATCATTAAGTTTATTTTACATTCACTAGGTTATTATATATGAATAAACAAATATATAGATGACTGATTATTTACATAAATAACTATATTTATTTATTTATATTAGGTATTTACTAATGTTCATCTACTCTCATCACACCACATTACTTTGTTTTAAACTTAATTTACTTTGTTTCACCATGTGCATTTGTTTGCTGGTCTGTTTTTATTAGGAGTTTTTATTAGGAGTATTTATTGTGCTCTTCTATATTTCTATTTATATACGATGGGTTATACATGCAGTTATTTATCCATTCAGTCTTTTATCTATTCACTCGTTGCCAGCATTATGCTGCAGTTTTGAACATTAGCTGGAAAACTGTTTGTAAACAATTTTGCCTACCTCAGAATTTTGAGTCCTTTCTAAGCCTATCCATCAACTTAAAGTTTTTAATTAATTAATTATCTAATTGATAAATTGCACAATTTATTGGTTTTAATTTGGCGCCTTTTTCTTACTTGTATATATAGATGTGCTAGAAATGTTATTTGTACTGTCTGATGAAGCGTAGTGGTGACTACGCGAAAGCGCTTACCCATTAAAGTTCTTTTGTGTCTACATACTGGATTCGTTACTACAAAAGGAAAGGAACTGTTTTTGCCTTGTTGACTGGTTCATGCTGACTTTTTATGAACTTTGAGTCGTTCACTGACTGTGTTAAGAGTTTCTACTATTCCGTGGTGAGAGAGCCTGGTCATTATCATCATCCACTTGCCTTCAGTTACAGGCACTCTCTCTGGCTGCCGGTGAAGAGTTTTTTTGTTTGTTCTTCTTCTACTTTATTTTCACCGTCCGCACACGATGGATACCACAAATATCGAATTGGATTATACTCCAGGGACGAGGGAAGCAGTGGTAAATCTAGAGGATTTGTTACACCTACAGGCTAACCCTTTATTGACTCTGGATCTTTCTCATACTGAGTATGTTATTCCTATTAATGAAGAGGGCTTCAATATGTCTGACTTTAACTCTGCATCCAAAGCACTTGAAGATGATATGTATAAACTACAAAGATATGCCTGGCAAAGGCAACATTTGGAAGCATGCCTGCACTATTCGATCGTGCCTAGAGGAATGCGAGTGCTGTGTATGCCTTCGTATGGTGAGGCGCATCCTGTGCTCCTCAAAAAATGGCAGGACCTGAACATCGACCTTGGACACAGGTACATCAGGCTATTGCTTGATTATTTTAAACCTTTAGAAGTTGAACTAAGGGATAAGGTTGATGTTAACTTTAAAGATCTTAGTTACCGCTTTAAAGCGGAATATTGTGTCCGTAGAATGCGCAACATCTGTTTACAAGTAAACGCCTTCAGCGAGAGACTGAAGGCAATCAAAATGCGCAAATTGCAGAGAGACTTTCAGGATTTTAAAACACGACAAATATTTGTTTGGCCAAGAGGAAACAATTTAGCACAAAATGAAAATAATATTACAAATGAGAACGTGAATTGTTTACAGCCTCCTGCATTTGCAGAAGGCTCTCTTAATATTGCCAATAATGACAACAGTTTTCCGGTTAATGTTCCTTCGCTTGTTACTGTTATAGAGGGGACTAATAATGGTTCTGCTGTAACTGACACACCCCCTCCCAACCAACTAGCTCTGCGACAACCAGCTAGTAATCCAGGAGCTAGACCTAAAGATCCCAATATTACTGTTCCTTTAGGACCCTCCACGTCCGAAAATTGTTTACCCTATCCTGTGAAACAAAGATTTCATCACAGAGGATGTTCTATGAGTCGAGGCCCAAGGAAAAGGAAGCTATCAACAGAAAATTTCCAGCCAACAAGACGAACAAAAATGTGACTGACTTACTTTACAATTATTCTGATTTTAATTTTTCTAAAGCGGACATTTCTCTTTTAAATCGTGGACTGAATTTTATTCCAGCTAGTACTGACAAATTGAGTGATGTTTTAATTGATCTTAGACTGTTTTGTAGACGAGTAGCTCTGAAAGTGTTTTTTAGAGATTATCCTGATTCTACCAGTAGCACTGCTTTTAATATTTTTAAAAAGAAAAGCACTTTTATGCCCTCACTTCCTCACAATGTAGAATGCTTTTTAAATCTCTGTGAGCATGATTTTTATGATTTATTTTCTAGAAAGATAAAACCTGGTTTCTATAATTTAAGCTTAGATGAATTTAATTCCTTAAAATGTTTGAAACAATGTAATGAAATTTCTGTAAAACCAGCTGACAAAGGAGGAGGGGTTGTGGTTCTAAACACATCTGATTACAATTCCAATATGTGCTCTATGCTTAATGATGACATAACCTATGCAAAATTGAAGTTATATGATGTTAATATAATTATTAAGAATGTACATAACACATTATATGATCTACTTATGTGCAGACAAATCAGTGAAGAAATGTATGGATACCTACTGATAGACAACCCCACCATACCCATCATTAAGGGACTCCCGAAAATTCATAAAAACACACATCCTATCCCACTTAGACCCATAGTGTCAGGTGATCACTGGGTGACAGCTAATATTTCCAGTTTTATAGAGTTCTTACTCAGACCAGTGGTTGATTCCTTTACGACCATTTTAAAAGATACATATCACCTGCTAGACTGTCTATCAGAAATACATTTAGACATTGATCAACATGAATACATCCTTATAACCCTAGATGTGAAAAATCTTTTCACATCAATTCCCAATGATTTGGGTATTGAAGCCGTAAGAGACATACTAGTGACAGAAACATCTTTTACAAGTGACAGGCAGCTACTTGTAGGCCAACTACTAGATGTAGTTTTAAATAACAATGTATTCATGTTTTTGAATGAATACTATCTACAGAAATGGGGGGTGGCAATGGGCACCCCGTGTGCTAACACCTATTCCAACTTGGTTGTTTTAGCATGGGAACGTCTATGCCTATTCACCCACCCCCTGTTTGCACAGATAAAAGTGTATAAGCGTTTTGTGGATGATATTTTCATTATATGGGAAGGCACTGAGATTGACTTTAGAAAGTTCTTAAGTCACCTTGAAAGCACATCCACTTTTCTACGTTTCACTATGGAATGTTCTTCTAACTCTATAAATTTTCTGGATGTGACAATAAATATTACCAATGATGGTACTATTAGTTCTACATTGTATAGGAAACCAACCTGGAGGAATACTCTCTTAACTTTTGATAGTATGCATCCCAGATATGTCTTCCCTGGCATCATAAAGAGTCAATTTATTAGAATAAAAAGACTCTGCAATGACACTCATATTTTACACTTTGAAGCAGACCGTTTAGAAAGGTTATTCAGGGAGAGAGGATATGATCCAGGTCTAGTCTCAGCCATTAGAAGTAACATAATTGATAATACATTGTCAGAGAATGAGCATATATGCACCAGGAAAAGAAAAAATTTTATTGGACACAATGAAATTGTATCTGTAATTTTAAATTACACGAGTATTGTTAATGACATTAAGAGGATTTTCTGTAATAACTGGAAAATACTGATTATAGATCCCCTTGTCAAGCAATTAGTAGGGGACAGGCCTCATTTTATGTTTAAAAACAGTTTGAATTTAAAACAAATATTATGTAATGACAAAAGCATAGTTGAAACCCCATCCTTACTATTTAGCCATAAGAGAGGCACGTTTCCTTGTTATAACTGTAAAAGATGTGGCTCCATTTCAAAAAGGACGGAGTTCCAACACCCTACATTGAATTTTATTTTTCAACCAAAGTTCTTTGCTAACTGTTGTACCAAGAACCTTGTTTATCTTGCCACCTGTAAGAATTGTTCAGCTTTTTATGTTGGCCTTACTAAAAGATGCCTAAAAGACAGGATATATGGCCACTTATATGATATTCGCAAGAAGAACGACTTAAATGCTTTAGCGAAACATATCATGGAATACCCCCTTCATGACTTTGAGTTCATGGTATTAGAAATAGTTGCATTTAATAAGAGATGTGGAGATAATTTGTTACTGTTGAATAACAAGGAACTAAAATGGATCTTGAGACTGGCTGCACATATACCTCCTGGCATTAATAACCAAGTTTCGATCAAACCTGTTTTGGAAGCTAGATAAGCTCCCAGCACTGATTTTTATGATGTTTAGTCATTAATTTTTATAATTCTATCCTTTAGTCTCTAGTTTATAATTATTCTTACGTATATTAACTTTCATACAAATATGATTTTTTAACAAATCTACCAAAATTTCAAACTTCTATATTTTATTCTATATTCTAGTACAACATTTTTTAACAATACATTTCATCATGTTTACATTTTTATACTTATTTCTATTCATTCACTTATTTATATATAGTATTTATTTATTTATTTATATTTATATTGTTCAATATTTATAATGGTTAATTTTTAATAATTCAAATATATGTGCATTAGTTCATTAAATTAATTTTGTACATATATATACATGTACTTTATCTGATTTTGCACATCAAATATTGAATTTTCATATCATTAAGTTTATTTTACATTCACTAGGTTATTATATATGAATAAACAAATATATAGATGACTGATTATTTACATAAATAACTATATTTATTTATTTATATTAGGTATTTACTAATGTTCATCTACTCTCATCACACCACATTACTTTGTTTTAAACTTAATTTACTTTGTTTCACCATGTGCATTTGTTTGCTGGTCTGTTTTTATTAGGAGTTTTTATTAGGAGTATTTATTGTGCTCTTCTATATTTCTATTTATATACGATGGGTTATACATGCAGTTATTTATCCATTCAGTCTTTTATCTATTCACTCGTTGCCAGCATTATGCTGCAGTTTTGAACATTAGCTGGAAAACTGTTTGTAAACAATTTTGCCTACCTCAGAATTTTGAGTCCTTTCTAAGCCTATCCATCAACTTAAAGTTTTTAATTAATTAATTATCTAATTGATAAATTGCACAATTTATTGGTTTTAATTTGGCGCCTTTTTTCTTACTTACTTGTATATATAGATGTGCTAGAAATGTTATTTGTACTGTCTGATGAAGCGTAGTGGTGACTACGCGAAAGCGCTTACCCATTAAAGTTCTTTTGTGTCTACATACTGGATTCGTTACTACAAAAGGAAAGGAACTGTTTTTGCCTTGTTGACTGGTTCATGCTGACTTTTTATGAACTTTGAGTCGTTCACTGACTGTGTTAAGAGTTTCTACTATTCCGTGGTGAGAGAGCCTGGTCATTATCATCATTTTGTGAGGGGGTAGAACTCAGACAGCCCCGGTTGAACTATACCTCTCAGTTGTCCATATCTTTGCAGAATGAATAGATATTTGCTTCTTATTTTTGGTTTGTTCCTCATAAAATTTGTGGTTTTCTAGCAAATCATTTAGGAATTAAGTCACTAAATGACAGACATTGAGTTTCAGACGTCATAACCTTCAGAAAAATGCATGCTAATGTAAGGCTGTCTTAAGTTTATACAAGAGCAATTTTTAGTAGTGTTTGTATGTTCCACCCAATATATTTGGGCCTTGTCCAGATTTCCTGCATTAAGAGGTTGATAGGTACGTGCAAATCACTTTGTAGATTAGGAATATCCAAACCTCTCATTTGTCCCTAATTTTGGCTCAAAATGTTGCTCTCCCTAATAATCCCTCCTCCAAAATGGCAGTTTTGGAAGAAAATGTGGAGGGTTTACAATTATATATAACTGTAGTGATCAGAGTTATAGATTACTTTTATTTCAGAAATGCATGTAGATGCTCTTATTTTGTTAGCTGCTCAAGTTAACAATGTTAATATTAAAAGGTGTCCCTTTTTGACAGGTATTTTGCATCACATTTGGTCTGTTTTTCATAAAATTGTGGTTTTCTGGCAAATTAGTGGAAAGTCATTAAAGATTGAGTTTCAGATTTTATACCCTTCAGAAAATTCGTACTAATGCAAGATCTACTACTGTTCTATTATCTAAGTTAATAAGAGCAATATTTAAAAATTGGCCTTATTTTCGGGCCTGTGTCCCACTTCTATTTCTGTGTATGGCTTTTGTCCAGATTTCTTGCTCTGAAGTTGAGGTATGAGTGTCAGAGCCATCACTGTCAGCCAGAGACATTTCAAATTATGACATACTTATTTCACCCCCCCCCCCCCCCCATTGTAGTGGCTCTGGATGTGTCCAAGGAAGGCAAGGAGCAGTTATGCAGTGTAAGTGTGCAGAGTATTCCCCCATCCAAGGTAGATCACAAATACGACCGTGGCTTTTCATCTGTCCTTGATTTTGCAGAATGTTCTGGTTTTCGATCAGATTTTTATACTGTTGATTTATGCTTCTTATTATTCAGGAACTGCATGCTGTCACAGTGCCTTGTTGCGCTGTTTTAAGTAGCCATGGTTTAATGAGCATCAGGTAAGCTTGTCGGAGATTGTAAGATGCAAGTAAGCTTTAGTAAGCATATTGTTAAAGAATTATCAGCATTGAAAGCCTTTTCGTTGCCATGCAGAGAATATTTACATAACTAGATAATGTATAAGCCTTGGGTATCGAAATGCATATGACAGTATTTGTAATAAAAGGACAGGATTACAGTATTTTCAGAAGCTCATTACGTTTTATTGGAGACCAGTGTCTTATTGCAGTGTCTGTGTGTTAGTACACTTTTGTAGTTGGGTGGCTTTAATGTTATATGGTAAATAAGCATTGCTACCTTACTTAAAAGCCAAGCCCTGCAACAACTAGGTAAGCTCCACACTGAAGTCAAAACACAATAGCTCTGGTGGGTAAATGTACTCTGTAGTAATCAAAAAAGGCAAATGTTTGAAATAGCTACAGCTTATGTGCAAACACAATAGGTAGTGATGAAACAATGCTCTGCTAAAAATGCTTTAATGCTCCACATTGCTGAGCTGCAGATCAGTTATCACTGGCTACCAGGATTTAACCCACTTCAGATCAAGCACGGTGCCGTTCAGTGCAACCTTCCCAGAACTAATTCAAGTCTGATCAGAATTATTTTGTTTGTGTGTATAAGATGGAGGTAGCATACCCCTCAGCTGTCCAGGTTTTTGCAGAATGTCCAGATTTTTTGCCCCATATTCCTCCTAAAAAGGATTGAAGTTGCTAAATAATGAGACATTTCAGTTTTAGATGTCATATCATTTAGAAAAATGCATACTAACACAAATCCTGTTACTCTTGCAATTTTCTAAGTTGAGAGCCATATTTATAATCTGCCCTATTTATTTTAGGTTTTGTCCAGATTTCTTGCACTAAGGTTGAGGCCTTGAGGGTTGTGGTATGTTTGTGAGAGAGAAAGCAAAATGCTCAAGTTAGAGTTAGCAGGTGGAATTAAGTGCATTTTCAAGGAACTGAGTTTTAAGGGAAGCTAAGTTTACTGCTACTCATGCAAAGTCTATTTATAATGTGCAACTGTTTTGTTTAGCAAATGGTATCTCTATTGTGGTATAAAGTTTTAAAGCTATGTTAGTAGTACCACAAGTAGAATACTTGCATCTTAATGGAGAGGCATGAGGTTCTATTCCTACAGCATGTACATCTGTATGCTGCAGTCCTGAGGATGTCCTCCTTTGGATGAGATGCCTAATAACTATGAACCTGTTTTTCAGCTTGCCATCCATTTTCTATTGCAATATACCAGCTTACCATTTTTTAATTTAACATAGGCAATTTATACTTTGACAGAAGCAGGCACTGAATTTGTAGATGAAACACTGAAATATACAGTTTTCTAGCAACAACATCTTCATTAGTTTCAGATATCTTTAATGTGGAATTATTCAGATTACTTTTACTTCGGCAGAGACACTCAAGTGTTGCTGTATAATACAAGGGATATAATTTAATTATATATTATAATTAATACAATCAGGTAAATCAAATCTTTTGCATGGCCCTAACAAGTGTGCAAGGAGCCTATTGCTTGAAAACAGTTCAAAGGTAAATAACCTGCCACTGGCCAGATGCTTTTTCTTTGAATGTGGGTTTCAATGCAGTTTCATTGAATGTGAGATTCAAAAGTAGAGAAGCTTTAATGCCAAGTCTGTTTTCATTGTAAGACTATTGCTTTTTTAGGTTTAGTAAATGTCTCAGTGTTTGGGCTATAATGTTTGAAATAAAAGTTGTAAATTAAATCCAACTGCCTGTAATCATTGTAGAACTAAAGCATAAAACAGTATGCACACAGAGATTTGAACAGTGTCTACGGCAAATGGGGAGAAATAGCCAAGTAATGGGACACTGGAATGGCTGTGTGGGCAGGGCATGGGGGTGGGCATGGGCGGGGCTATGTTGGCAGGGGGCGGGGAGAGTTATGTGGGTGGGGCTCTGGGTTTGCACCCCCCTGCAAAAAATCCTGCGGGCTCCCTTGGCTGCAAAGCCAATTTCTGAAGACAGAAAATATGACTATCTTTGGCATGATCATGGATGTTCTCCTGATGGAATGGAAACATTTTTGTTCCAAGCTTTGAGGTAGGAATTGTTCCAAAAGATATTGTCAGGTGTGAAAGACCAGATAAAGCAGAAGTCATTGCCAGGCATATATCATGGTCTGGTAAGTTACAGACTCATTGACTATTGTTGCATGCAATAAACATGATAGAAAAATTGTGTGACAATAAGGCAGCAGCAGACATACAAGTTTGATCAGCAGTGATGTGGTGTGAAATGTGGTGCAACCAGTGCACATTTAATAACTTAAATTGCTCTTGCATGTAATCAAATGCAGATTATTTCTGAGTAGTTCATTCATTGATGACAGCTGTGAAGAGTACAATGCTAAGTTAGGGCATACAGAGGAAAGTAACAAAATGGAGTCGGTAGTGCTTGTTATCACAAAATGGAGTAGGTAGTGCTTGTTATCAC
This sequence comes from Protopterus annectens, assembly GCF_019279795.1. NCBI lineage: Eukaryota > Metazoa > Chordata > Ceratodontiformes > Protopteridae > Protopterus > Protopterus annectens. Next base: position 541,394,165 of record NC_056727.1, read on the forward strand.
AAAATGGAGTAGGTAGTGCTTGTTATCATTGCTTACAACTGTCAATAGGGAATGCTAAAAAACTGGAACTGATGGCATTGTGTGCATAGATGGAGACTAGAGGTGACAGTTTAATCTATTATTATGGTGTAGCTGCTAAAGAAATTGTTTAAGATCTGCATTAGACTCCTGACAAAGAGAAAGACGTACTTGACACTGAGTTAGCTATTTCATTTATGGTCTTGGTTTTTGGGTGTATTTAAAGTGTTGTGAATGAGTATGTAACATGAAGGTGCTAGATGGTTATAGAGTGGCTGCATCCCTGTTGATGCTGGGCATGAAAGGACACATGACTTGAGGAGCGCCCTGTTCCGCAACCAATCATTGTGCTTGGACATGCCGTACAAGGCAGAATGAAAATGAGTAACCATATTCGGAAGTTGTTTTATGTATCAGAGGAAGGTGTATATATCACACGTCCAGCAGTGGCGTATATATTACACATCCAGCAGTGGTGTATATATCACACGTCCAGCAGTGGTGTATATATCACACGTCCAGCAGTGGTGTATATATCACACGTCCAGCAGCGGTGTATAGTTAACAAGTCCAGCAGTGATGTATATATCACACGTCCAGCAGTAGCGTATATATCACACGTCCAGCAGTGGTGTATATATCACACGTTCAGCGGTGGTGTATATATCACACGTCCAGCAGTAATAGACAAAGGAGATTGATGCAGTGTTGATAACTGGTGAAAACGTTGTGAACAGTAGAGAATCTGAGAGCTTCTTTGAACTGGGAAAAGTAGTGGTCAACTTGAAATGTTGCTCTAGATTACATGCAGGTTGTTACTGAACCAAACATGATTCATGAATGATTGACAGGCACCAGGTATTGTGTTCATAGGTTCATAGGTAGGTACTAGGCTATTGGCCCTGGGGCCTATAGAAGCCCAGCCAAAAAGGTACCCTGGCTTTTGCTACCTAAGAAAATTATTTTCCTGTGCCACTGTCGAGCAGAGCCACAAAGGTGATCCCCAGGGTGAATTTCCTATTTCCCATCCAATCATCAAGATTTTTCTTGAAGAATGCTAATGAGGAGCTTTATTTGATATAGATAGATAGTTTTTTCCAGGGTATGGGAAGTCTCTGGGACAGGAATCTATCCCTCCGGCATGTTCTGTTTATTGTGGTGACAAGGTTTAGGTCTCTAGAGCTTGTAGCTCGGAGGGATTGAGATTTCTTTAAGTGGAGCATGTCCAACAGCTCTGGGCTTGACATAGCTTTGTATGTTATGCAGAGATCATCTCTGAGTAAGCGATATGCGACGTTGTAAAGCTGGAGTTTTTTGAGATGGTCTGCGTAGGGCATCTGTTTGATGCCGGTAATCCGCTTTGAGATGTATTTCTGCGGCCTTTGCAGTTGTTGTAGATGTCTTGTGAGGTACATACCAAAAGGGGCATTGTACTCTATAATGGGTCTAATGAGTGATGACTAGAGGGGAACAATGACCTCCTTTTTCCTGGATGAGAAACCTTTTGTGATGGTGTGCCACATAGAAGGATTTCCTGACTACTGTGGCGATGTGATTATCAAAGGAGAGACTACTGTCCACCTGTGTCCCAAGGTCTCTTATCATACTTTTGGTGTTAAGTATACTATGGCCTATGTTGTAGTTCATGGATACAGAGTTTTTACCAAAGGGGTTGACAATGCACTTTTTGGCATTGAGCTTGAGGCCATGGCTTTGACACAAGGCATCTGTCTCAGTGAGGCCCTTTTGTAGGATGTCCACATCGTTAGGAGTTTCGATTATGGCTTCTAGTTTTCAGTCATCTACGAACTTTGTTAGCCAAAGACCTTCTGTGTTACCCTGTACTTCAGAGAAGTAGTAACCAAACAGGAGGGGACCCAGGACTGAACCCTGCGGTACTCCACTTGTCACTGGTCTGACATCGGATTTGGAGTCTGCTACTTTCACAGTGTGGCTTCTGTCAGTGAGCCAGTTGGCAACCCATCTTGTGACAGAAGGATTTATACCTAGTTTAGTGAGTTTATCTATAATTCCAGAGTGGGGGATGGTGTCAAAAGCCTTGGCAAGATCTAGATAGGCTGTTTGAACCACCTTACCCTTGTCTACGACGTTGGTGACTGCTTCAAAGAAGTCTATCAGGTTTAGGAGACATGATCTGCCTTTTATAAACCCGAACTGGGTGGGATCCAGAGTTTGGAGATTACCAATGTCTTTGTTTATAAGTTCCATGATGATACATTCCATGGCCTTGCAGACCAGGCTTGTCAGGCTAATGGGGCGGTAGTTCCCAGGGTCCGTGGTGGCTCCCCCCTTGTGGAGTGGGATAACCGTCACTGTGCACCATTCAGCAGGCACAAAGCCTGAGGTGAAGCTATGATTGAACATGATACTTAGGTGGGGTGCCAGTTCATTCTGTAGTTCATGTAGAACACAGCCTGGGATGTTGTCTGGTCCCATGGATGCTGTGTTCTTGTCTTTGGAGAGTGTGGTTTTTACCTGTGCAGCCATGATTACAGGAACTTTGCATTCTTCCGGTATAGAGATGGGCTCTTTAGGGGGTGAGAGGGGGGTAATGTTAGCACTGAACCTATCTGCCAGGATGTTGGCAATATCAGTTGGGTCTGTATATTTAGTTCCATTGTGCTGTAACTCAGAGCAGATCTGAGTGTTACCATTGAGATTCTTGACATAGCTATAGAATGATTTGTGGTTGTCTTTAGAATCAGTGGCAATTTTGTTTTTGTAACTAGCTTTGGAGGATTTTATCAGGGATCGCAGCTTCTTACTGAGGCTGACCAGGGAGCTCCTCCACTCATGGGATTTTACTCTCTTTTGCAACAGTTTCTTCCTTCTGTTGTACAGTTTGTTTATGGCAGGGGACCACCAGATTGGCTTCCTTTTTTTGGAGGATAGTGTCTTGGTTCTGTTTGGGATAGCACGATCCATGCACTCATGTAAGTGCTTATAAAGTGCAATTGTGTAGGATTCAGTAGTCGTAACTGTACTGTCCATCTGCATGGGTGTCACGAAGTTCACCACTTCTGTCTTAAGAAGCATGAAGTTGGCTTTGGAGAAATTTTTTACCGTGGTTTCCTTAATGGGGGGGGGGGGCGGGCAGGATGTGGATATCTAGGGTAATTAGCTTATGGTCGGA